>NW_026893066.1:77500-80000 GCF_033815535.1 Pezoporus flaviventris
GTTGCAAAGCTGACTGTGTGCTGGAAGATGCCCAGCACATGCTTTCCCTCCTGGCTCTTCGACTGTGGGAGCAGACGGCAACCGTTCGTGCTCTACTCACTGTGCTGCTGGGCAGCCGAGAGCAAGCTCTGAAGAGGGTGCATTCAAATGGACCTTTAGGTATGACACTGAGGAGCGACAGCAATGATGGTGACACCGTTGCAAAGCTGACTGTGTGCTGAAGATGCCCAGCACATGCTTTCCCTCCTGGCTCTTCGACTGTGGGAGCAGACGGCAACCGTTCGTGCTCTACTCACTGTGCTGCTGGGCAGCCGAGAGCAAGCTCCGAAGAGGGCGCTTTCAAATGGACCTTTCGGTATGAAAGCGAGGAGCGACAGCAATGATGGGGACACCGTTGCAAAGCTGACTGTGTGCTGAAGATGCCCAGCACATGCTTTCCCTCCTGGCTCTTCGGCGCTGGGAGCAGAGGCCAGACGTTCGTGCACTAATCGCTGAGCTCTGGGCAGCTGAGAAGCAGCTTTGGAGAGGTTGCATTCAAATGTACTTTTAGGTATGAAACCGAGAGTGACAGCAATAATGGTGACAGCATTTGCAAAGCTGACTGTGTGCTGAAGATGCCCCGCACATGCTTTCCCTCCTGGCTCTTCGACTGTGGGAGCAGACGGCAACCCTAACCCTAACCCTAACCCTAACCCAACCCTAACCCTAACCCTAACCCTAACCCTACCCCTAACCCTAACCTAACCCTACCCATACCCTAACCTAACCCTAACCCTAACCCTAAGCTTTCACCAGCTTCCCTCCTGGCTCTTCGATTGTGGGAGCAGACGGCAACTGTTCGTGCTCTACTCACTGTGCAGCTGGGCAGCCGAGAGCAAGCTCCGAAGAGGGTGCATTCAAATGGACCTTTAGGTATGAAAGCGAGGAGCGACAGCAATGATGGTGACACCGTTGCAAAAGCTGACTGTGTGCTGAAGATGCCCAGCACCTGCTTTCCCTCCTGGGCTCTTCGGATCTGGGAGCAGAAGCCAGACGTTCGTGCACTAATCGTTCTGCCCCTGGGCAGCCGAGAACAAGCTTCGGAGAGGTTGCATTCAAATGGACTTTTAAGTATGAAAGCGAGGAGCGACAGCAATGATGGTGACACCGTTGCAAAGCTGACTGTGTGCTGAAGATGCCCAGCACATGCTTTCCCTCCTGGCTCTTCGGCTCTGGGAGCAGAGGCCAGACAGTTCGTGCTCTAATCGCTGTGCTACTTGGCAGCTCAGAGCAAGCTCCGTAGAGGTTGCATTCGAGTGGACTTTTAGTATGAAAGCGAGGAGCGACAGCAATGATGGTGACACCGTTGCAAAGCTAACTGTGTGCTGAAGATGCCCAGCACATGCTTTCCCTCCTGGCTCTTCGACTGTGGAGCAGACGGCAACCGTTCGTGCTCTACTCACTGTGCTGCTGGGCAGCCGAGAGCAAGCTCCGAAGAGGGTGCATTCAAATGGACCTTTAGGTATGAAAGCGAGGAGCGACCAGCAATGATGGTGACACCGTTGCAAAGCTGACTGTGTGCTGAAGATGCCCAGCACATGCTTTCCCTCCTGGCTCTTCGACTGTGGGAGCAGACGGCAACCGTTCGTGCTCTACTCACTGTGCTGCTGGGCAGCCGAGAGCAAGCTCTGAAGAGGGTGGCATTCAAATGTACCTTTAGGTATGACACTGAGGAGCGACAGCAATGATGGTGACACCGTTGCAAAGCTGACTGTGTGCTGAAGATGCCCAGCACATGCTTTCCCCTCCTGGCTCTTCGACTGTGGGAGCAGACGGCAACCGTTCGTGCTCCTACTCACTGTGCTGCTGGGCAGCCGAGAGCAAGCTCCGAAGAGGGCGCTTTCAAATGGACCTTTCGGTATGAAAGCGGAGGAGCCAGCAATGATGTGACACCGTTGCAAAGCTGACTGTGTGCTGAAGATGCCCAGCACATGCTTTCCCTCCTGGCTCTTCGGCGCTGGGAGCAGAGGCCAGACGTTCGTGCACTAATCGCTGAGCTTCTGGGCAGCTGAGAAGCAGCTTTTGGAGAGGTTGCATTCAAATGTACTTTTAGGTATGAAACCGAGGAGTGACAGCAATAATGGTGACAGCATTGCAAAGCTGACTGTGTGCTGAAGATGCCCCGCACATGCCTTCCCTCCTGGCTCTTCGACTGTGGGAGCAGACGGCAACCCTAACCCTAACCCTAACCCTAACCCAACCACCTAACCCTAACCCTAACCCTACCTAACCCTAACCCTAACCCTAACCTAACCCTAACCCTAACCCTAACCCTAACCCTAACCCCTAACCACCCTAACCCTACCCTAACCCCTAACCCTACCCCTAACCCTAACCCTAACCCCTAACCCTAACCCCCTAACCCTAACCCCAACCCTAACCCTAACCCTAACCCTAACCCTAAGCTTTCACCAGCTTCCCTCCTGGCTCTTCGATTGTGGGAGCAGACGGCAACTGTTCG
>NW_026893066.1:85000-90000 GCF_033815535.1 Pezoporus flaviventris
AATGATGGTGACACCGTTGCAAAGCTGACTGTGTGCTGAAGATGCCCAGCACATGCTTTCCCTCCCTGGCTCTTCGGCTCTGGGAGCAGAGGCCAGACGTTCGTGCTCTAATCGCTGTGCTACTCGGCAGCTCAGAGCAAGCTCCGTAGAGGTTGCTTCGAGTGGACTTTTAGGTATGAAAGCGAGGAGCGACAGCAATGATGGTGACACCGTTGCAAAGCTAACTGTGTGCTGAAGATGCCCAGCACATGCTTTCCCTCCTGGCTCTTCGACTGGTGGGAGCAGACGGCAACCGTTCGTGCTCTACTCACTGTGCTGCTGGGCAGCCGAGAGCAAGCTCCGAAGAGGGTGCATTCAAATGGACCTTTAGGTATGAAAGCGAGGAGCGACAGCAATGATGGTGACACCGTTGCAAAGCTGACTGTGTGCTGAAGATGCCCAGCACATGCTTTCCCTCCTGGCTCTTCGACTGTGGGAGCAGACGGCAACCGTTCGTGCTCTACTCACTGTGCTGCTGGGCAGCCGAGAGCAAGCTCTGAAGAGGGTGCATTCAAATGGACCTTTAGGTATGACACTGAGGAGCGACAGCAATGATGGTGACGCCGTTGCAAAGCTGACTGTTGTGCTGAAGATGCCCAGCACATGCTTTCCCCTCCTGGCTCTTCGACTGTGGGAGCAGACGGCAACCGTTCGTGCTCTACTCACTGTGCTGCTGGGCAGCCGAGAGCAAGCTCCGAAGAAGGGCGCTTTCAAATGGACCTTTCGGTATGAAAGCGAGGAGCGACAGCAATGATGGTGACACCGTTGCAAAGCTGACTGTGTGCTGAAGATGCCCAGCACATGCTTTCCCTCCTGGCTCTTCGGCGCTGGGAGCAGAGGGCCAGACGTTCGTGCACTAATCGCTGAGCTTCTGGGCAGCTGAGAAGCAGCTTTGGAGAGGTTGGCATTCAAATGTACTTTTAGGTATGAAACCGAGGAGTGACAGCAATAATGGTGACAGCATTGCAAAGCTGACTGTGTGCTGAAGATGCCCCGCACATGCTTTCCCTCCTGGCTCTTCGACTGTGGGAGCAGACGGCAACCCTAACCCTAACCTAACCCTAACCCAACCCTAACCCTAAACCCTAACCCTAACCCTACCCCTCAACCCTAACCCTAACCCTAACCCCTAACCCTAACCCCTAACCCTAACCCTAACCCTAAGCTTTCACCAGCTTTCCCTCCTGGCTCTTCGATTGTGGGAGCAGACGGCACTGTTCGTGCTCTACTCACTGTGCAGCTGGGCAGCCGAGAGCAAGCTCCGAAGAGGGTGCATTCAAATGGACCTTTAGGTATGAAAGCGAGGAGCGACAGCAATGATGGTGACACCGTTGCAAAGCTGACTGTGTGCTGAAGATGCCCAGCACATGCTTTCCCTCCTGGCTCTTCGGATCTGGGAGCAGAAGCCAGACGTTCGTGCACTAATCGTTCTGCCCCTGGGCAGCCGAGAACAAGCTTCGGAGAGGTTGCATTCAAATGGACTTTTAAAGTATGAAAGCGAGGAGCGACAGCAATGATGGTGACACCGTTGCAAAGCTGACTGTGTGCTGAAGATGCCCAGCACATGCTTTCCCTCCTGGCTCTTCGGCTCTGGAGCAGAGGCCAGACGTTCGTGCTCTAATCGCTGTGCTACTTGGCAGCTCAGAGCAAGCTCCGTAGAGGTTGCATTCGAGTGGACTTTTAGGTATGAAAGCGAGGAGCGACAGCAATGATGGTGACACCGTTGCAAAGCTAACTGTGTGCTGAAGATGCCCAGCACATGCTTTCCCTCCTGGCTCTTCGGACTGTGGGAGCAGACGGCAACCGTTCGTGCTCTACTCACTGTGCTGCTGGGCAGCCGAGAGCAAGCTCCGAAGAGGGTGCATTCAAATGGACCTTTAGGTATGAAAGCGAGGAGCGACAGCAATGATGGTGACACCGTTGCAAAGCTGACTGTGTGCTGAGATGCCAGCACATGCTTTCCCTCCTGGGCTCTTCGACTGTGGGAGCAGACGGCAACCGTTCGTGCTCTACTCACTGTGCTGCTGGGCAGCCGAGAGCAAGCTCTTGAAGAGGGTGCATTCAAATGGACCTTTAGGTATGACACTGAGGAGCGACAGCAATGATGGTGACACCGTTGCAAAGCTGACTGTGTGCTGAAGATGCCCAGCACATGCTTTCCCTCCTGGCTCTTCGACTGTGGGAGCAGACGGCAACCGTTCGTGCTCTACTCACTGTGCTGCTGGGCAGCCGAGAGCAAGCTCCGAGAGGGCGCTTTCAAATGGACCTTTCGTATGAAAGCGAGGAGCGACAGCAATGATGGTGACACCGTTGCAAAGCTGACTGTGTGCTGAAGATGCCCAGCACATGCTTTCCTCCTGGCTCTTCGGCGCTGGGAGCAGAGGCCAGACGTTCGTGCACTAATCGCTGAGCTTCTGGGCAGCTGAGAAGCAGCTTTGGGAGAGGTTGCATTCAAATGTACTTTTAGGTATGAAACCGAGGAGTGACAGCAATAATGGTGACAGCATTGCAAAGCTGACTGTGTGCTGAAGATCCCCGCACATGCTTTCACTCCTGGCTCTTCGACTGTGGGAGCAGACGGCAACCCTAACCCTAACCCTAACCCTAACCCAACCCTAACCCTAACCCTAACCCTAACCCTACCCCTAACCCTACCCTAACCCTAACCCCTACCCTAACCCTAACCCTAACCCCTAACTACCAAGCTTTCACCAGCTTTCCTCCTGGCTCTTCGATTGTGGGAGCAGACGGCAACTGTTCGTGCTCTACTCACTGTGCAGCTGGGCAGCCGAGAGCAAGCTCCGAAGAGGGTGCATTCAAATGGACCTTTAGGTATGAAAGCGAGGAGCGACAGCAATGATGGTGACACCGTTGCAAAGCTGACTGTGTGCTGAAGGATGCCCAGCACATGCTTTCCCTCCCTGGCTCTTCGGATCTGGGAGCAGAAGCCAGACGTTCGTGCACTAATCGTTCTGCCCCTGGGCAGCCGAGAACAAGCTTCGGAGAGGTTGCATTCAAATGGACTTTTAAGTATGAAAGCGAGGAGCGACAGCAATGATGGTGACACCGTTGCAAAGCTGACTGTGTGCTGAAGATGCCCAGCACATGCTTTCCCTCCTGGCTCTTCGGCTCTGGGAGCAGAGGCCAGACGTTCGTGCTCTAATCGCTGTGCTACTTGGCAGCTCAGAGCAAGCTCCGTAGAGGTTGCATTCGAGTGACTTTTAGGTATGAAAAGCGAGGAGCGACAGCAATGATGGTGACACCGTTGCAAAGCTAACTGTGTGCTGAAGATGCCCAGCACATGCTTTCCCTCCTGGCTCTTCGACTGTGGGAGCAGACGGCAACCGTTCGTGCTCTACTCACTGTGCTGCTGGGCAGCCGAGAGCAAGCTCCGAAGAGGGTGCATTCAAATGGACCTTTAGGTATGAAAGCGAGGAGCGACAGCAATGATGGTGACACCGTTGCAAAGCTGACTGTGTGCTGAAGATGCCCAGCACATGCTTTCCCTCCTGGCTCTTCGACTGTGGGAGCAGACGGCAACCGTTCGTGCTCTACTCACTGTGCTGCTGGGCAGCCGAGAGCAAGCTCTGAAGAGGTGCATTCAAATGGACCTTTAGGTATGACACTGAGGAGCGACAGCAATGATGGTGACACCGTTGCAAAGCTGACTGTGTGCTGAAGATGCCCAGCACATGCTTTCCCTCCTGGCTCTTCGACTGTGGGAGCAGACGGCAACCGTTCGGGCTCTACTCACTGTGCTGCTGGGCAGCCGAGAGCAAGCTCCGAAGAGGGCGCTTTCAAATGGACCTTTCGGTATGAAAGCGAGGAGCGACAGCAATGATGGTGACACCGTTGCAAAGCTGACTGTGTGCTGAAGATGCCCAGCACATGCTTTCCCTCCTGGCTCTTCGGCTCTGGGAGCAGAGGCCAGACGTTTCGTGCTCTAATCGCTGTGCTACTTGGCAGCTCAGAGCAAGCTCCGTAGAGGTTGCATTCGAGTGGACTTTTAGGTATGAAAGCGAGGAGCGACAGCAATGATGGTGACACCGTTGCAAAGCTAACTGTGTGCTGAAGATGCCCAGCACATGCTTTCCCTCCTGGCTCTTCGACTGTGGGAGCAGACGGCAACCGTTCGTGCTCTACTCACTGTGCTGCTGGGCAGCCGAGAGCAAGCTCCGAAGAGGGTGCATTCAAATGGACCTTTAGTATGAAAGCGAGGAGCGACAGCAATGATGGTGACACCGTTGCAAAGCTGACTGTGTGCTGAAGATGCCCAGCACATGCTTTCCCTCCTGGCTCTTCGACTATGGGAGCAGACGGCAACCGTTCGTGCTCTACTCACTGTGCTGCTGGGCAGCCGGAGGCAAGCTCTGAAGAGGGTGCATTCAAATGGACCTTTAGGTATGACACTGAGGAGCGACAGCAATGATGGTGACACCGTTGCAAAGCTGACTGTGTGCTGAGATGCCCAGCACATGCTTTCCCTCCTGGCTCTTCGACTGTGGGAGCAGACGGCAACCGTTCGTGCTCTACTCACTGTGCTGCTGGGCAGCCGAGAGCAAGCTCCGAAGAGGGCGCTTTCAAATGGACCTTTCGGTATGAAAGCGAGGAGCGACAGCAATGATGGTGACACCGTTGCAAAGCTGACTGGTGCTGAAGATGCCCAGCACATGCTTTCCTCCTGGCTCTTCGGCGCTGGGAGCAGAGGCCAGACGTTCGTGCACTAATCGCTGAGCTTCTGGGCAGCTGAGAAGCAGCTTTGAGAGGTTGCATTCAAATGTACTTTTAGGTATGAAACCGAGGAGTGACAGCAATAATGGTGACAGCATTGCAAAGCTGACTGTGTGGCTGAAGATGGCCCGCACATGCTTTCCCTCCTGGCTCTTCGACTGTGGGAGCAGACGGCAACCCTAACCCTAACCCTAACCCTAACCCAACCCTAACCCTAACCCTAACCCTAA
>NW_026893068.1:0-106849 GCF_033815535.1 Pezoporus flaviventris
TCCTATGGAACACAGGGTCAGAGCCCCAAAAAGACACAAAACATGACAAAGATAGGACAAAACCACCCCAAAACCTCCTTGTCCTGCTTCTCCTGTGGGATACAGGTCAGAGCCCTGAAACAGACCCAAAACAGGACAAAAACACTCCAAAAACCCCCAAACCAACCCAAAACCACCTTGTCCTGCTTCTTCTATAGGACACAAGGTCAGAGCCTCAAAACAGACCCAAAACAGGCCAAAAACACCCCAAAACACCCCAAAAAGCAGGACAAAACCACCTTGTCCTCCTTCTGCTATGAGATAGTGTCAGGGCCCCAAAACAGACCTAAAACAGAACAAAAAAGCCCCCAAAACCTCCTTGTCCTGCTTCTCCTGTGGGATACAGGGTCAGAGCCCTGAAACAGACCCAAAACAGGACAAAAATACTCCAGAAACCCCAAAACCAGCTCAAAAACCCCCAAACCAACCCAAAACCACCTTGTCCTGCTTCTTCTGTAGGACACAGGGTCAGAGCCTCAAAACAGACCCAAAACAGGCCAAAAACACGCCAAAACACCACAAAAAGCAGGACAAAACGTCCTTGTCTTCCTTCTGCTATGAGATACAGTGTCAGGGCCGCAAAACAGACCTAAAACAGAACAAAAATGCCCCAAAACCATCTTCTCCTGCTTCTCCTATGAGATGCAGGGTCAGAGCCTCAAAAAAAAGACAAAAAACATGACAAAAATAGGACAAAACCACCCCAAAACCAACTTTTCCTGCTTCTCCTGTGGGATACAGGGTCAGAGCCCCAAAAAAGACACAAAACATGACAAAAATAGGACAAAACCACCCCAAAACCACCTTGTCCTGCTTCTCCTATGGAACACAGGGTCACAGCCCCAAAAAAGACACAAAACATGACAAAAATAGGACAAACCCACCCAAAAACTACCGTGTCCTGCTTCTCCTGTGGGATACAGGGTCAGAGCCCTGAAACAGACCCAAAACAGGACAAAAACACTCCAAATACCCCAAAACCAACCCAAAACCACCTTGTCCTGCTTCTTCTATAGGACACAAGGTCAGACCCTCAAAACAGACCCAAAACAGGCCAAAAACAACCCAAAACACCCCAAAAAGCAGGACAAAACCACCTTGTCCTCCTTCTGCTATGAGATACAGTGTCAGGGCCCCAAAACAGACCTAAAACAGAACAAAAAAGCCCCAAAACCTCCTTGTCCTGCTTCTCCTGTGGGATACAGGGTCAGAGGCCTGAAACAGACCCAAAACAGGACAAAAACACTCCAGAAACCCCAACACCAGCTCCAAAACCCCCAAACCAAACCAAAACCACCTTGTACTGCTTCTCCTATGGAACACAAAGTCAGAGCCTCAAAAAAGACACAAAACATGACAAAATTGACAAAACCACCCCAAAACTACCTTGTCCTGCTTCTCCTATGGCATACGGAGTCAGAGTCCCAAAACGCAACCAAAGAACCCCCAAAGCAGGACAAAACCACCCCAAGGCCACCTTGTCCTGCTTCTCCTGTGGGATACATGGTCAGAGGCCTGAAACAGACCCAAAACAGGCCAAGTACAACCCAAATCACCCCAAAACCAGCTCCAAAACCCCCAAACCACCCCAAAACCACCTTGTCCTGCTTCTCCTATGGCATACAGGGTCACAGCCCTGAAACAGACCCAAAACAGGCCAAGTATGTCCCAAATCACTCCAAAACCAGCTCCAAAACCCCAAAACCAACCCAAAACCACCTTGTCCTGCTTCTCCTATGGAACACAGGGTCAGAGCCCCAAAAAAGACACAAAACATGACAAAGATAGGACAAAACCACCCCAAAACCTCCTTGTCCTGCTTCTCCTGTGGGATACAGGGTCAGAGCCCTGAAACAGACCCAAAACAGGACAAAAACACTCCAAAAACCCCAAAACCAACCCAAAACCACCTTGTCCTGCTTCTTCTATAGGACACAAGGTCAGACCCTCAAAACAGACCCAAAACAGGCCAAAAACACCCCAAAACACCCCAAAAAGCAGGACAAAACCACCTTGTCCTCCTTCTGCTATGAGATACAGTGTCAGGGCCCCAAAACAGACCTAAAACAGAACAAAAAAGCCCCAAAACCTCCTTGTCCTGCTTCTCCTGTGGGATACAGGGTCAGAGCCCTGAAACAGACCCAAAACAGGACAAAAATACTCCAGAAACCCCAAAACCAGCTCAAAAACCCCCAAACCAACCCAAAACCACCTTGTCCTGCTTCTTCTGTAGGACACAGGGTCAGAGCCTCAAAACAGACCCAAAACAGGCCAAAAACACGCCAAAACACCACAAAAAGCAGGACAAAACGTCCTTGTCTTCCTTCTGCTATGAGATACAGTGTCAGGGCCGCAAAACAGACCTAAAACAGAACAAAAATGCCCCAAAACCATCTTCTCCTGCTTCTCCTATGAGATGCAGGGTCAGAGCCTCAAAAAAAAGACAAAAAACATGACAAAAATAGGACAAAACCACCCCAAAACCAACTTTTCCTGCTTCTCCTGTGGGATACAGGGTCAGAGCCCCAAAAAAGACACAAAACATGACAAAAATAGGACAAAACCACCCCAAAACCACCTTGTCCTGCTTCTCCTATGGAACACAGGGTCACAGCCCCAAAAAAGACACAAAACATGACAAAAATAGGACAAACCCACCCAAAAACTACCGTGTCCTGCTTCTCCTGTGGGATACAGGGTCAGAGCCCTGAAACAGACCCAAAACAGGACAAAAACACTCCAAAAACCCCAAAACCAACCCAAAACCACCTTGTCCTGCTTCTTCTATAGGACACAAGGTCAGAGCCTCAAAACAGACCCAAAACAGGCCAAAAACACCCCAAAACACCCCAAAAAGCAGGACAAAACCACCTTGTCCTCCTTCTGCTATGAGATACAGTGTCAGGGCCCCAAAACAGACCTAAAACAGAACAAAAAAGCCCCAAAACCTCCTTGTCCTGCTTCTCCTGTGGGATACAGGGTCAGAGGCCTGAAACAGACCCAAAACAGGACAAAAACACTCCAGAAACCCCAACACCAGCTCCAAAACCCCCAAACCAACCCAAAACCACCTTGTCCTGCTTCTCCTATGGAACACAAAGTCAGAGCCTCAAAAAAGACACAAAACATGACAAAAATTGGACAAAACCACCCCAAAACTACCTTGTCCTTCTTCTCCTATGGCATACGGAGTCAGAGTCCCAAAACGCAACCAAAGAACCCCCAAAGCAGGACAAAACCACCCCAAGGCCACCTTGTCCTGCTTCTCCTGTGGGATACATGGTCAGAGGCCTGAAACAGACCCAAAACAGGCCAAGTACAACCCAAATCACCCCAAAACCAGCTCCAAAACCCCCAAACCACCCCAAAACCACCTTGTCCTGCTTCTCCTATGGCATACAGGGTCACAGCCCTGAAACAGACCCAAAACAGGCCAAGTATGTCCCAAATCACTCCAAAACCAGCTCCAAAACCCCAAAACCAACCCAAAACCACCTTGTCCTGCTTCTCCTATGGAACACAGGGTCAGAGCCCCAAAAAAGACACAAAACATGACAAAGATAGGACAAAACCACCCCAAAACCTCCTTGTCCTGCTTCTCCTGTGGGATACAGGGTCAGAGCCCTGAAACAGACCCAAAACAGGACAAAAACACTCCAAAAACCCCAAAACCAACCCAAAACCACCTTGTCCTGCTTCTTCTATAGGACACAAGGTCAGAGCCTCAAAACAGACCCAAAACAGGCCAAAAACACCCCAAAACACCCCAAAAAGCAGGACAAAACCACCTTGTCCTCCTTCTGCTATGAGATAGTGTCAGGGCCCCAAAACAGACCTAAAACAGAACAAAAAAGCCCCAAAACCTCCTTGTCCTGCTTCTCCTGTGGGATACAGGGTCAGAGCCCTGAAACAGACCCAAAACAGGACAAAAATACTCCAGAAACCCCAAAACCAGCTCAAAAACCCCCAAACCAACCCAAAACCACCTTGTCCTGCTTCTTCTGTAGGACACAGGGTCAGAGCCTCAAAACAGACCCAAAACAGGCCAAAAACACGCCAAAACACCACAAAAAGCAGGACAAAACGTCCTTGTCTTCCTTCTGCTATGAGATACAGTGTCAGGGCCGCAAAACAGACCTAAAACAGAACAAAAATGCCCCAAAACCATCTTCTCCTGCTTCTCCTATGAGATGCAGGGTCAGAGCCTCAAAAAAAAGACAAAAAACATGACAAAAATAGGACAAAACCACCCCAAAACCAACTTTTCCTGCTTCTCCTGTGGGATACAGGGTCAGAGCCCCAAAAAAGACACAAAACATGACAAAAATAGGACAAAACCACCCCAAAACCACCTTGTCCTGCTTCTCCTATGGAACACAGGGTCACAGCCCCAAAAAAGACACAAAACATGACAAAAATAGGACAAACCCACCCAAAAACTACCGTGTCCTGCTTCTCCTGTGGGATACAGGGTCAGAGCCCTGAAACAGACCCAAAACAGGACAAAAACACTCCAAAAACCCCAAAACCAACCCAAAACCACCTTGTCCTGCTTCTTCTATAGGACACAAGGTCAGAGCCTCAAAACAGACCCAAAACAGGCCAAAAACACCCCAAAACACCCCAAAAAGCAGGACAAAACCACCTTGTCCTCCTTCTGCTATGAGATACAGTGTCAGGGCCCCAAAACAGACCTAAAACAGAACAAAAAAGCCCCAAAACCTCCTTGTCCTGCTTCTCCTGTGGGATACAGGGTCAGAGGCCTGAAACAGACCCAAAACAGGACAAAAACACTCCAGAAACCCCAACACCAGCTCCAAAACCCCCAAACCAAACCAAAACCACCTTGTCCTGCTTCTCCTATGGAACACAAAGTCAGAGCCTCAAAAAAGACACAAAACATGACAAAAATTGGACAAAACCACCCCAAAACTACCTTGTCCTGCTTCTCCTATGGCATACGGAGTCAGAGTCCCAAAACGCAACCAAAGAACCCCCAAAGCAGGACAAAACCACCCCAAGGCCACCTTGTCCTGCTTCTCCTGTGGGATACATGGTCAGAGGCCTGAAACAGACCCAAAACAGGCCAAGTACAACCCAAATCACCCCAAAACCAGCTCCAAAACCCCCAAACCACCCCAAAACCACCTTGTCCTGCTTCTCCTATGGCATACAGGGTCACAGCCCTGAAACAGACCCAAAACAGGCCAAGTATGTCCCAAATCACTCCAAAACCAGCTCCAAAACCCCAAAACCAACCCAAAACCACCTTGTCCTGCTTCTCCTATGGAACACAGGGTCAGAGCCCCAAAAAAGACACAAAACATGACAAAGATAGGACAAAACCACCCCAAAACCTCCTTGTCCTGCTTCTCCTGTGGGATACAGGGTCAGAGCCCTGAAACAGACCCAAAACAGGACAAAAACACTCCAAAAACCCCAAAACCAACCCAAAACCACCTTGTCCTGCTTCTTCTATAGGACACAAGGTCAGAGCCTCAAAACAGACCCAAAACAGGCCAAAAACACCCCAAAACACCCCAAAAAGCAGGACAAAACCACCTTGTCCTCCTTCTGCTATGAGATAGTGTCAGGGCCCCAAAACAGACCTAAAACAGAACAAAAAAGCCCCAAAACCTCCTTGTCCTGCTTCTCCTGTGGGATACAGGGTCAGAGCCCTGAAACAGACCCAAAACAGGACAAAATACTCCAGAAACCCCAAAACCAGCTCAAAAACCCCCAAACCAACCCAAAACCACCTTGTCCTGCTTCTTCTGTAGGACACAGGGTCAGAGCCTCAAAACAGACCCAAAACAGGCCAAAAACACGCCAAAACACCACAAAAAGCAGGACAAAACGTCCTTGTCTTCCTTCTGCTATGAGATACAGTGTCAGGGCCGCAAAACAGACCTAAAACAGAACAAAAATGCCCCAAAACCATCTTCTCCTGCTTCTCCTATGAGATGCAGGGTCAGAGCCTCAAAAAAAAGACAAAAAACATGACAAAAATAGGACAAAACCACCCCAAAACCAACTTTTCCTGCTTCTCCTGTGGGATACAGGGTCAGAGCCCCAAAAAAGACACAAAACATGACAAAAATAGGACAAAACCACCCCAAAACCACCTTGTCCCTGCTTCTCCTATGGAACACAGGGTCACAGCCCCAAAAAAGACACAAAACATGACAAAAATAGGACAAACCCACCCAAAAACTACCGTGTCCTGCTTCTCCTGTGGGATACAGGGTCAGAGCCCTGAAACAGACCCAAAACAGGACAAAAACACTCCAAAAACCCCAAAACGAACCCAAAACCACCTTGTCCTGCTTCTTCTATAGGACACAAGGTCAGAGCCTCAAAACAGACCCAAAACAGGCCAAAAACACTCCAAAACACCCCAAAAAGCAGGACAAAACCACCTTGTCCTCCTTCTGCTATGAGATACAGTGTCAGGGCCCCAAAACAGACCTAAAACAGAACAAAAAAGCCCCAAAACCTCCTTGTCCTGCTTCTCCTGTGGGATACAGGGTCAGAGCCCTGAAACAGACCCAAAACAGGACAAAAACACTCCAGAAACCCCAACACCAGCTCCAAAACCCCCAAACCAACCCAAAACCACCTTGTCCTGCTTCTCCTATGGAACACAAAGTCAGAGCCTCAAAAAAGACACAAAACATGACAAAAATTGGACAAAACCACCCCAAAACTACCTTGTCCTGCTTCTCCTATGGCATACTGAGTCAGAGTCCCAAAACGCACCCAAAGAACCCCCAAAGCAGGACAAAACCACCCCAAGGCCACCTTGTCCTGCTTCTCCTGTGGGATACATGGTCAGAGGCCTGAAACAGACCCAAAACAGGCCAAGTACAACCCAAATCACCCCAAAACCTGCTTCAAAACCTCCAAACCACCCCAAAACCACCTTGTCCTGCTTCTCCTATGGCATACAGGGTCACAGCCCTGAAACAGACCCAAAACAGGCCAAGTATGTCCCAAATCACTCCAAAACCAGCTCCAAAACCCCCAAACCAACCCAAAACCACCTTGTCCTGCTTCTCCTATGGAAAACAGGGTCAGACCCCTAAAAAAGACACAGAACATGACAAAGATTGGACAAAACCACCCCAAAACCTCCTTGTCCTGCTTCTCCTGTGGGATACAGGGTCAGAGCCCTGAAACAGACCCAAAACAGGACAAAAACACTCCAAAAACCCCAAAACCAACCCAAAACCACCTTGTCCTGCTTCTTCTATAGGACACAAGGTCAGAGCCTCAAAACAGACCCAAAACAGGCCAAAAACACCCCAAAACACCCCAAAAAGCAGGACAAAACGTCCTTGTCCTCCTTCTGCTATGAGATACAGTGTCAGGGCCCTAAAACAGACCTAAAACAGAACAAAAATGCCCCAAAACCATCTTCTCCTGCTTCTCCTATGAGATGCAGGGTCAGAGCCACAAAAAAAAGACACAAAACATGACAAAAATTGGACAAAACCACCCCAAAACCAACTTGTCCTGCTTCTACTCCAGGGTACACATTCACAGCCCCCAAACAGCCATAAACAGGACAAAAAAAAAGGAGAAAACCAGGCGAAATCCAAGGCAAAACACCCAGAACAACCCCTAAAACACCCCAAAACCACCCCAAAACCACCTTGTCCTGCTTCTCCTATGGGATACGGGTTCAGAGCCCCAAAAAAGACAAAAAAATGACAAAAAATGACAAAACCCCCAAAACAGCCCCAAAACACCTCAAAACCTCCTTCTGCTTCTCCTAGGGGATACAGCGGCAGGGCCCAAAAAAAGACCCAAAGGACGTCAAAAACAACCCCAAACACCCCCAAAACACCCCAAAACCACCTTTCCTGCGTCTCCTATGAGATACAGGGTCAGAGCCCCAAAACACCCCCAAAACAGGAGAAAACCAGGCAAAAAACAGGCCAAAACACCTAAAGCAAACCCCAAAACCACCCCAAAATCACCTCCTGCTTCTCCTCCAAAATCCCCCAAAAGGCCCAAAACACCTCAAAACCACCTTCTTCTGCTTCTGCTATGGGATACAGGGTCAGAGCCTCAAACCAGCCCCAAAAGAGGACAAAAATACTCCAAAACCCTCCGAAAGGCCCAAAACACCTCAAAAACACCTTCTGCTTCTCCTATGGGATGCAGGGTCAGAGCCTCAAAATAGACCTGAAATATGACAAAAACACCCCAAAGCCACCCCCAAAACAGTCCCAAAACCACCTTGTCCTGCTTCGCCTAGGGGATACCGGCTCACAGCCCCAAAGCAGACCCAAAACCCCTCAAAAAGCAGCCCAAAACCACCTTGTCCTGCTTCTCCTACGGGATACAGGGTCAGAGCCCCAAAACAGCCCCATAACACTTCAAAAAACACCCCCAAAACACCTCAAAACCACCCCAAACCACCTTGTCCTGCTGCTCCTATGGGTGCCACCCAATGAGAACCCAAAACAGCCCCAAATCACCCCAACCCCCCCAAAATGGAACCTTCTGGAGGTCGCTGTGGAGCTGCTTTAGCCTGGCCTCGAGCTGCGACACCTTCTGGGGTAGGTCCAAGGATGGGGGGGGGGGGTTAAAGGGCAATGGGGAGGGGCACTGGGGTGTCCCCATGTTGGTGTGGGGATCCCAGACCCAGATGTGGGGGTCCCAGCCCCACATACAAGGGGGGACATGGGGGGGGTCCCTGGACCCGATGGGGGGGGTGCCCCCCTGCGGCCTCTGCGGGGGGGGGTGTGTCGGTGCTGGAGGGGGTTTTGGGCTGGTTTTGGGGTGCTTTGAGCTGTTTCAGGGCTGTTTGGGGTGGTTTGGGGTGTTTGAGACTGCTTTGTGGGTGTTTCGGGATGTTTTGGGGTGTTTCGGGCTGTTTTGCAAATATTTTAGGCTGGTTTGAGGGTGTTTCAGAGTGTTTTGGGGTGTTGTTGGGGTGTTTCAGAGTGTTTTGGGGTGTTTTGGGCTGGTTTTGGGATGATTTGGGCTGGTTTGAGCTGGTTTGGGGGTCTTTTGGTTGTTTTGGTCTGGTTTTGGGGTGCTGACGTGCCACCCCCCAGTGCAAAGGGCCGTGTCCCTGCTCTCCCTCATGGAGCCGGTGTTGAGCCCTGACACCCTCCCCCGGAGAGGCCACGGGTGGGTGCCCCCCATCAGGTACAGGGACCCCCCCCCCATATGGAGACCCCCCCCCATGTCCCCCTTGTATGTAGGGCTGGGACCCCCACATGTGGGTCTGAGATCCTCCCCCCATATTGGGGACACCCCAGTGCTCCCCCCCCCATTGCCCTTTGCCCCTCCCCCCCCCGCCCAAGCCTTGGACCTACCCCAGAAGGTGTCGCAGCTCGAGGCCAGGCTAAAGCAGCTCCACAGCGACCTCCAGAAGGTTCCATTTTGGGGGGGTTGGGGTGATTTGGGGCTGTTTTGGGTTCTCACTGGGTGCCACCCATAGGAGAAACAGGACAAGGTGGTTTGGGGTCGTTTTGGGGTGTTTTGGGGCAGCTTTGTGTCTCTTTTGGGGCTCTGACCCTGTATCCCACAGGAGAAGCAGGACAAGGTGATTTTGGGCTGGGTTGGTTTTGCCCTGTTTTAAGGCTGTTTTGGAGTTCTGACCCTGTATGCTATAGGAGAAGGAAAACAAGGTGGTTTTGGGGTGTTTTGGGGGGTTTGGGTTGTTTTTTCCGGTTTTGGGGCTGTTTGGGGGCTCTGCCCCTGTATCTCGCAGGAAAAGTTGATTTTGGGGTGGTTTTAGGGTGGTTTAGGGGAGGTTTTGAATGGTTTTGGTTTTTTTTTTGTCCTGTTTTAGGGCTGTTTTGGAGTTCTGACCCTGTGTCCCATAGGAGGAGGAGGAAAATGTGACCTTAGGGTAGTTTTGGATTTTTTTGGGGTTGTTTTTGTTCTGTTTCGTCTTCTTCAGGGCTCTTTGTATCCCTCAGGAGAAGCAGGAGAAGGTGATTTTGGGGTGGTTTTGGCCTGTTTTGGAGTTTGCTTTGTGTGTTTTGGTCTGGTTTTCCTCTGGTTTGGGGCTGTTTGGGGGCTGTTTTGGGGCTCTGGCCCTGTATCCCATAGCAGAAGCAGGACAAGGTGGTTTTGGGCTGGGTTTTGGGGTGTTTTGGTTTTTTTGGCCGTTTCTGGGGCTGTTTTGGGGCTCTGACCCTGTATTCTTCATGAGAAGCAAGAGAAGGTGGTTTTGAGATGTTTTTGTCCTTTTTTGGTTCTGTTTTGTTGCTCTGACCCTGTGTCCAATACGAGAAGCAGGACAAGGTGGGTTTGAGGCTGGTTTGGGGGCTGTTTTGGGGGTTTTTGACTGATTTTGTCCTGTTTTGGGGCTGTTTGGGGGCTCTGACACTGTATCCCATAGCAGAAGCAGGACAAGGTGGTTTCGGGCTGGGTTTTGGGGTGTTTTGGGTTGGTTTTGGCCTGTTTTGGGTCTGGTTTTGGGCTCTGATGCTGCATCCCACAGGAGAAGCAGGAGAAGGTGATTTTGGGGTGGTTTTAGGGTGGTTTCGGGGTGGTTTTGAATGGTTTTGGGTTGGTTTTGTCCTCTTTTAGGGCTGTTTTGGGGTTCCGACGTCCCATAGGAGAAGCAGAACAAGGTAGCCTTGGGGTGGTTTTTGGGGTGTTTTGAGACTGTTTTGGGTCTCTTTTGGAGCTCTGATCCTGTATCTCATAGAAGAAGCAGGACAAGGTGGGTTTGGTGTGTCTTGGGGTTGTTTTGGTGGGTTTTGACTGGTTTTAGCCTGTTTTGTGGCTGTTTTGAGGCTTTGACCCTGTATCCCATAGGAGAAGCGAGACAGGGTGGTTTTGGGGTGTTTTTGGGGTCTGACACTGTATCGCATAGGAGAAGCAGGACAGGGTGTTTTTGGGGTGGTTTTGCGCTGTTTTGGTGGTTTTTGACTGGTTTTGGCCTGTTTTGGAGCTGTTTGGGGGCTCTTACCCTGTATACCATAGGAGAAGCGAAACAAGGTGGTTTTGGGGTGTTTTGGGGTGTTTGGGTTATTTTTGGTCTGTTTTGGGTCTCTTTTGGGGATCTGACCATGTATCCCATAGGAGAATCAGGACAAGGTGGTTTTCGGTTGGTTTTGGGCGTGTTTTGGCTTGTTTTTTCCAGTTTTGTGTCTGTTTTGGGTCTCTGACACAGTATCCTAGAGGAGAAGCAGGAGAAGGTGATTTTGGTGTGGTTTTAGTGTGGTTTGGGGGTGGTTTTGAATCATTTTGGGTTGCTTTTGTCCTGTTTTAATGCTGTTTTGCGGTTCTGACCCTGTGTTCCATAGGAGAATCAAGACAAGTTGCCCTTAGGGTGGCTTTTGGGGTGTTTTGGGTTGGTTTTGGTTTGTTTTGGGTCTGGTTTGTGGCTCTGACCCTGTATCCTGCAAGAGAGGTGATTTTGGGGTGATTTTAGCGTGGTTTCGTTGTGATTTTGAAGGTTTGGGGTTTTTTTTGTCCTCTTTTAGGGCTTTTTTGGGGTTCTGACCCTGTGTCCCATAGGAGAAGCAGGAAAATGTGACCTTGGGGTCGTTTTTGGGGTGTTTTGGCTTGTTTTTGGTCTGTTTTGGGTCTTTTTTAGGGCTCTGACCCTGTATCCCATAGGACAAGCAGGACAAGGTGGGTTTGGGGTGGTTTTGGGGTGTTTGGAGGGGTTTTGGAGTGTTTTTGACCTGTTTTGGGTCTGTTTTCGGGCTCTGACCCTGTATCCCACAGCAGAAGTAGGACAAGGTGGTTTGGGCTGGTTTTAGGTTGGTTTTGTCCTGTTTTGGGGCTCTGACCTGTGTTCCAGAGAAGAAGCAGGACAAGGTGATTTTGGGGTGCTTTTGGCCTGTTTTGGGGGTTTGTTTTGTGGGTTTTTGCTTGGTTTTGGCCTCTTTTTTTTTCTATTTTGGGTTGTTTTGGGGGCTCTGACCTTGTATCCCATAGGAGAAGCAGGACAAGGTGGTTTTGGGGCACTTTTGGCCTGTTTTGGGGTTTGTTTTGGGGTTTTTTGCTTGGATTTGGCCTCTTCCTGTCCTGCTTTGGAGCTGTTTTGGGACTCTGACCTTGTATCCCATAGGAGAAGCAGGACAAGGTGTTTTTTTAATGGTTTTGGTGTGGTTTTGTCCTGTTTTGGGGCTCTGACCCTGTATCGCATAGGAGAAGCAGGACAAGGTGTTTTTTGGGTCTATTTTGGGGGTGGTTTGGGTTTTTTTGAGTGATTTTGGCCTGTTTTGGAGATGTTTTAGGCCTCTGACCCTGAATCCCACAGCAGAAGCATGTGAAGGTTGTTTTGGGATTGTTTTCGGCTGGTTTTTGTGGTGTTTTAGGGCTTTTTTGGGTCTGTTTTGGGGCTCTGAGTTTGTATCCCACAGGAGAACCAGGACAAAACGGATTTCGGGTGGTTTTGGGGTGGTTTAGGGGTGTTTTGGGAGTGGTTTTGTGATGTTTTTGTCCTGTTTTGGGGCTGCAACTCTGTATCCCATAGGACAAGCAGGACAAGGTGGTTTTGGGATGGTTTTTGGGGTGTTCTGGGTTGTTTTTGTCCTGTTTTGGGTCTGTTTTGGAACTCTGACCCTGTATCCCAGAGGAGAAGCAGGACAAGTTGGTTTTGGGGTAGTTTTGTCCTGTTTTGGGGGTGTTTAGGGCCTCTGACCCTGTATCCCATAGGAGAAGCAGGAGAAGGAGGTTTTGAGATGTTTTGGAGCTGTTTTGGCGGTTTTGGCATGTTTTTGTCATGTTTTGGGTCTGTTTTGGGGCTCTGACCCTGTGTCCCATAGGAGAAGCAGGACAAGGTGGTTTTGGGGTGGTTTGGCCTGGTTTTGGCCTGTTTTGGGGCTCTGACCCTGTGTTCCATAGCAGAAGGAGGGCAAGGTGGTTTTGTCCTGGTTTTGGGGGTGTTGTGGGCTGTTTTTTGGCCAGTTTTGGGTCTGTTTTGAGGCTCTGACCCTGTATGCGATAGGAGAAGCAGGACAGGGTGGTTTTGGGCTGTGTCGGGGGTGTTTTGGGTTGTGTTTTTCCTGTTTTGGGTCTGTTTTGGGGCTCTGACCCTGTGTCCCACAGGAGAAGCAAAAGAAGGTGGTTTTGGGGTGGTTTTTGGCGTGTTTTGGTCGTCTTTGTCCTGTTTTGAGTCAGTTTTGGGGCTCTGACTTTGTATCCCACAGCAGAAGCAGGACAAGATGGTTTTGGCGTGTTTTTTGGCGTGCTTTGGGTTGTTTTTGTCCTGTATTGAGTCACTTTTGGGGCTCTGACTTTGTACCCCACAGAAGAAGCAGGACAAGGTGGTTTTGGCGTGCTTTTGGCTTGTTTTGGGGTTTGCTTTGGGTGTTTTGGCCTGTTTTTTTCCAGTTTTTGGCCTGTTTTGAGTCTGTTTTGATGCTCTGACCCTGTATCCCACAGGAGAAGCAGGACAATGTGGTTTTGGGGTGGTTTTGTCCTATTTTTGTCATGTTTTGTGTCTTTTTTGGTGCTCTGACCCTGTATCCCATAGGAGAAGCAGGACAAGGTGGTTTTGGGGTTGTTTTGGGGTGGTTTTGTTCTGTTTTAGGTCTTTTTTGGGGCCCTGACACTGTATCCCATAGCAGAAGGAGGACAAGGTGGTTTTGTCCTGGTTTTTGGGGTGTTTGGGGCTTTTTTTGGCCTGTTTTGTGTCTGTTTTGAGGCTCTGACCCTGTGCTGACCCTGTGTCCCATAGGAGAAGCAGGACAAGTTGGTTTTGGGGTGGTTTGGCCTGGTTTTGGCCTGTTTTGGGGCTCTGACCCTGTGTTCCATAGGAGAAGCAGGACAAGTTGGTTTTGGGTTTGTTTGGGGGTTTTGGAGATGGTTTTGGGGTGGTTTGGGTCTGACCTTGTATCCCATAGGAGAAGCAGGACAGGGTGGTTTTGAGGTGTTTTGGGGCTGTTTTAGGGTTTTGGGGTATTTTTTTCTCTTTTTGGTGGATGTTATGGGGCTCTGACCCTGTATCCCACAGCAGAAGCAGGACAAGGTGGTTTTGGGGTGTTTTGGGTTGTTTTCATCCTGTTTTTGGTCTGTTTTGAGGGTCTGACCCTGTATCCTATAGGAGAAGCAGGACAAGGAGGTTTTTGGGTGGTTTAGGTCCTGTTTTGCTGGTTTTTGACTGTTTTTGGCCGGTTTTGAGCTCTTTTGGGGCTCTGACCCTTTATCCCATAGTAGAAGCAGGACAAGGTCGTTTTGGGGTGTTTTGGGTTGTTTTGGGCCTTTTTTTCTGTCTGTTTCTGGGCTCTGAGTCTGTATCCCACAGGAGAAACAGGACAAGGTGGTTTTGGGATGGTTTTAGGGTGGTTTGGGGTGGTTTTGAATCATTTTGGGTTCTTTTTGTCCTGTTTTAGGGCTGTGTTGGGGTTCTGACCCTGTGTCCCATAGCAGAAGCAGAATAAGGTGGCCTTGGGGTGTTTTTTGGGGTGTTTTGAGGCTGTTTTGGATCTGTTTTGGAGCTCTGACCCTGCATCCCATAGGAGAAAGAGGACAAGGTGATTTGGGGGTGGGTTTTGGCGTGTTTTGGGTTGTTTTTGGCCTGGTTTTGGTCTGTTTTGGGGCGCTGACCCTGTATCCGGCAGGAGAAGGTGATTTTGGGGTGGTTTTAGGGTGGTTTAAGGTTGGTTTGGAATGGTTTTGTGTTTTGTCCTGTTTTAGGTCTGTTTTCGGGTTCTGACCCTGTGTCCCAGTGGAGAACAGGAAAATGTGACCTTGGGGTCGTTTTGGGTGTGTTTTGGGTGTGTTTCGGGGCTCTGACTTTGTATCCTACAGGAGAAGCAGGACAAGGTGATTTTAGGCTGGTTTTGGCCTGTTTTGGTGTTTACTTTGTGTCTTTTGGGCTGGTTTTCGCTTGTTTTGGGGCTGTTTTGGAGCTGTTTGGGGGCTCTGACCCTGTATCCCATAGCAGAAGCAGGACAAGCAAACCACCATAGGGGTGGTTTTGGGGTGTTTTTGGTTGTTTTTGGCATTTTTTAGGGCTGTTTTGCAGCTCTGACCCTGTATCCCATAGGAGAAGCAGGACAAGGTGGTTTTGAGGATGTTTTGTCCTGATTTTGGGATGTTTTGGGGCTCTGACCCTGTATCCCAAAGGAGAAGGAGGACTACGTGGCTTTAGGGTGGTTTTGGGGGTGTTTTGTGTTGTTTTTGTCCTGTTTTGGGGCTGTTTCTGGGTTCTGACCCTGTGTCCCATAGTAGAAGCAGGAGAAGGTGGTCTTGGGGTGGTTTTTGGGGTGTTTTGAGGCAGTTTTGGGTCTGTTTGGGGCTCTGACCCTCTATTCCAAAGGAGAAGCAGGACAAGGTGGTTTTGGAGTGGTTTTGTCCTGTTTTGGGTTTTTTTTTTGAGTCTGACCCTGTATCCCATAGGAGAAGGAGGACAGGGTGGTTTTGGGGTATTTTGGGGCTGTTTTAGTGGTTTTGGAATGCTTTTTTCTCTTTTGGGGGGCTTTTTGGGGGCTCTGACCCTGTATCCCATAGCAGAAGCAGGACTAGGTGGTTTTGGGCTGGGTTTTGGGGTGTTTAGGGTTGTTTTTGTCCTGTTTTTGTTCTGTTTTGATGCTCTGACCCTGTATCCCATTGGAGAAGTAGGATAAGGAGGTTTTGGACTGTTTTGGGTCTCTTTTGGTGGGTTTTGAGTGGTTTTGGCCTGTTTTGGGTCTGTTTGGGGGCTCTGACCCTGTATCCCATAGGAGAAGCAAGACAAGGTGATTTTGGCCTGTTTTGGAGTTTGCTATGTGTGTTTTGGGCTGTTTTTTTCCTGTTTTTTTGTCATGTTTTGTGGCTGTTTTGGGTCTGTTTTGTGGCTCTGACCCCGTATCCATAGGAGAAGCAGGACACGGTGTTTTTGGGGTGGTTTTGTCCTGTTTTGGGGCTGTTTTGAGGCTCTGACCCTGTATCTCCTCGGAGAAGCAGGACAAGTTAGTTTTGGGGTGTTTTGGGGCTGGTTTTAGAATCACAGAATCATAGAATAGTTAGGGTTTGAAAGAACCTTAAGATCATCCAGTTCCAACCCCCCTGCCATGGGCAGGGACACCTCACATTAAACCATGGCACCCAAGGCCTCGTCCAACCTGGTCTTGAACACTGCCAGGGATGGAGCATTCACAACCTCCCTGGGCAACCCATTCCAGTGCCTCACCACCCTCACAGGAAAGAATTTCCTCCTTAGATCCAATCTAAACTTCCCCTGTTTCAGTTTTAACCCGTTACCCCTTGTCCTTTCACTACAGTCCCTAATGAAGAGTCCCTCCCCAGCATCCCTATCGGCCCCCTTCAGATACTGGAAGGCTGCTATGAGGTCTCCACGCAGCCTTCTCTTCTCCAGGCTGAACAGCCCCAACTTCCTCAGCCTGTCTTCATACGGGAGGTGCTCCAGTCCCTGATCATCCTTGTGGCCTCCTCTGGTCTTGTTCCAACAGTTCCATGTCCTTTTTATGTTGAGGACACCAGAACTGCACACAGTGCTCCAGGTGAGGTCTCACCAGAGCAGAGCAGAGGGGCAGGATCACCTCCTTCGACCTGCTGGTCACGCTCCTTTTGATGCAGCCCAGGATACGGTTGGCTTTGTGGGCTGCAAGCGCACACTGAAGCCGGCCCATGTTCATTTTCTCATCAACCAACACCCCCAAGTCCTTCTCCGCAGGGCTGCTCTGAATCTCTTCTCTGCCCAACCCGTAGCTGTGCCTGGGATTGCTCCGACCCAGGTGTAGGACCTTGCCCTTGGCATGGTTAAACTCCATGAGGTTGGCATCAGCCCACCTCACAAGCGTGTCGAGGTCCCTCTGGATGGCATTCCTTCCCTCCAGGGTATCAACCGAACCACACAGCTCGGTGTCATCGGCAAACTTGCTGAGGGCGCGCTCAATCCCACTGTCCATGTCAGCAACGAAGATGTTGAACAAGACCGGTCCCGACACCGATCCCTGAGGGACACCACTCGTTGCTGGTCTCCAGCCGGACATTGAGCCATTGACCACAACTCTTTGTGTGCGGCCATCCAGCCAGTTCTTTATCCACCCAGTGGTCCGTCCATCAAATTGATGTCTCTCCAATTTAAGAGACAAGGATGTCGTGTGGGACGGTGTCGAACGCTTTGCACAAGTCCAGGTAGATGCCATCAACTGCTCTACCCCTGTCCATCAGTTCTGTAGCCCCATCATAGAAGGCCACCAAATTGGTCAGGCAGGATTTCCCCTCAGTGAAGCCATGCTGGCTGTCACCAAGCACCTTGTTGACTTTCATGTGCCTTAGCATGCCTTCCAGGAGAATCTGCTCCAAGATGTTGCCAGGCTCAGGGGTGAGACTGACTGCTCTGTAATTCCCCGGGTCATCCATTTTCCCCTTCTTGAAAATGGGGGTTATATTTCCCTTTTTCCAGTCATCGGGAACTTCACCTGACTGCCAGGATTTCTCAAATACGATGGCCAGCGGCTTCGCAACTTCATTCTCCAGCTCCTTCAGGACCCACGGATGGATCTCATCAGGACCCACGGACTTGTGCACGTTCAGATTTTTAGGATGGTCTCAAACCAGTTCCTCTCCTACAGTGGGCACAAGGTCTTCATTCTCACAGTCCCTGCGTCTGCCTTCCAAGACTCGGGTGGTGCGGTCAGAGCCTTGGCCAGTGAAGACTGAGGCAAAGAAGTCATTCAGAACCTCAGCCTTCTCCAAATCCTGTGTAGCCAGTTCTCCTGAGAGCTTCCCGAGTCTGTTTTTTATTTGCTACGTACCTGAAGAATTCCTTCCAGTTTTCCTTAACTTCCCTAGCCTATTTTAATTCTAACTGGGCCTCAGCTTTTCTAACCTGGTCCCTAGCTTCCTGGACAAATTGTTCCTCAGCTCCATCTAAACCTCCTCTGGTGCAGCTTGAGGCCGTCTCCTCTTGTCCCATCCCTTGTTCCTTGGGAGCAGAGCCCAGCCCCTCTTGGCTCCATCCTACTGACAGGCAGTTGTAGGGAGCAATCAGGTCCCCCCTGAGCCTTCTCTTCTCCAGACTGAACCCCGGTCCCTCAGACCTTCCCCATCACCCCTGTGCTCCAGGCCCTGCACCAGCTCCGCTGCCCTTCTCTGGCCCCCCTCCAGCACCTCAATGTCTCTCTTGTAGTGAAGGACCCAGAATTGAACCCAGGATTCGAGGTGCGGCCTCAGTGCTCAGTGCAGGGGCACAACCACTGCCCCGGCCCTGCTGCCGCACTGGTGCTGATCCAGGCCAGGATGCTGGGAGCTTCCTGGCTGCCTGGGCACAAGCTGCTCATGTTCAGCTCCATCAATCAGCACCCCCAGCTCCTTTCCCATGAGCAGTTTTCAGCCCCTCTTCCCCAAACCTGGAGCGTTGCAGGGGGTTGTTGTGGCCCAAGCGCAGGACCCGGCACTTTGCCTTCTTGAC
The DNA here is from genome assembly GCF_033815535.1 of Pezoporus flaviventris. Classification (NCBI taxonomy): domain Eukaryota; kingdom Metazoa; phylum Chordata; class Aves; order Psittaciformes; family Psittacidae; genus Pezoporus; species Pezoporus flaviventris. The sequence goes on from NW_026893068.1 coordinate 18,389, forward strand.
CCTCAACACATTGGCCACAGCCCATGGATCCAGCCTGCCCAGATCCCTCTGCAGAGCTTCCTACCCTCCATCCCCCACCACACCTCCTTGGTCTTTTGGTGGGACATCCCAAATTAGGCAACCCCCACTCCGGGGCTGGCCCCCCCAGCTCCCTGATACCAGAGACAGGGGAGCTGGGATGCCCCATGAGGTGTGGTTTGGGAGCAACAAGAAGCAATTTGGGGCTGGGTGGCATTGGAGGGGGGGAGCAGCTTTTCTGGGGTACCCTCAGTTGAGGGTGGGTGTTTGGTGGGGCCCCTCCAGGATTTTGGGTCCCTGGGTTCATCTGGGGGGGCCAGGGTGATGGAAGGGTGTTGGTGACTTTTGTGCTGCCCCAGGCCCCCACTTGGGGGTCCTGCCTGCTTTTGTGCTGCTTCAGGGAGATTTGGGGTTACCCTAGGATTTAGGGGGCACCACGATTGCTTTGGGTGCTTCCAGGGCCCTTTGGGGTGCAGAGTGGTTTTGGTTTGCCCCTTCATTGGGGTGCCCCTTTTGGGGGATCCACCCCCTCTGGCCCACTTCATTCACTACTGAACCAAAAGCAATGTTGGGGTCCCCCCTGTGTGTTCGCATCTTGATGGGCCCCCAGGGCAGGTGTTGGGGGAACACCACTTTTTGGGACACCCCTTTTTTAGCAAGTCTGTGCCACTGTGCTGAGCCGGGGCGGCTTTGGAGCTGTGGGCTTTGGGTCTGGGGGGATGCAGGGAGGATTTTGGGATTCAGGCTGGTCCCCAGAACTCTTCAGGATGGCTCAGTTTTCTGAGGGACTCCCCGTCTACCAAGAATGGGGGGTCCATCAATCCCAGGGCAGCCGATTCTCTTTGAATGCATTGTAACCTTAAATCTTACACTAACAACAGTGTGTGCGCCTCTAGCATAGGAGAATAGGCCAAATTGTTCTACCTTACTAACATGTAGAGAGAAAGGAAGGTTTGGCTGATGGGGGAAGGAACATCATGGGACTGGTAACACCTAAGGAGACAGTAAATAAGACCACGGATGCCAGCCTTCAAGACAGCAGAGCGGTGCCCAGCGTGGGGCGAGACTGGAACAGAGCAGAAGCAAGGACATAGCAACTGCTGACTGGGCACTAGGACCTTGCGAGCTTGAGCAAGCACTGAGGTCATTCAGTAAACACAGTGAGGAAGACTATCGGTGCCCACCAAAGACCCCACTCAGCAAGAAAGCGCATGCGTAATTAGGATGCAAATATTAGAACCAGTTGTTGGAAAAGCTGTGAATATGCATGAGTATGTTAAATATAGAGCTGCTGTCGGCAAGTACCAGGTGTGCTCACCCTTGTGAAAGGATTCATGTGTGCGCCCAGCGCTGCAATAAAGAATGCTGCTTTCTGAAGGTCCAAATTGAGCCTTAGAGAGTTTCTCTGACCGACTTTTAGGGTAACAATTTGGCGCCTGAACAGGGACACTCAGCCGTGTTTCCCATGGATCCGGGGAGTCCCTGGGACCTTCACGCTGGCATCGGGGGAGTTTGCCTGAAGGACCAACGCGGGACCTCGGGGAGACCCCGATTTAATGTCTTTAAAAAGGCATTCTTTTTGGCCCCTTTCCACGTAAGGCAGAGAGGGACGCCCTGCGCGGTGGGTAAAAGGCAGTTTAGTTTTGGTTGTCTGGACTTTGGTATTTGGTGGAGGTCAGGATCATGGGTACCACTGCCTCCAAAGGGGGCTTTGAAGAAATCCCCACTGGGTTGCATTTCACAACACTGCAAACAAATCGGTGAACCCCTGCGTAGTTCAGTCACTCGGGAGACCGGAACAAAGCGGTGGAGCCCCGAGGGGTTCAGTTACTCAGGAGACTCTGGTAAAATCCTGTCACATGTCATTCTTGAGACAAGAAGGAAAGTGGGATGAAGTAGCTTATGCAGAAATGTTTTCTACTTTGAGATATCATCTGGAACAGCAAAAGGATTTCAGTTTTCATTTTGCGCTCCAGGACCTGTCAGTATTGTCCTTGGAGAAAGACACTAAAATTTGCTTAAATGCCATTGGTCTTTGTGCACCACAGGGCAGTTATGCACTAAACATCTGAGGAATGTGGAGGAGGATTTGGATTTGATGGTAGGCCCCTGGAGAAGGGGTATTGTGAATAATGGGGCTGAAGGTGCTGACAATGAGGATCAAGCACAAGCACCAGCACAGGCACCTGAGATATAGGGGGGTGGGGCTGAAGGATTTTGCCTTACAGCAAGGCAAACTAGGGGAAAATGAGGGGAAACTGTGATTGCACCTTTAAGACAAGCTGTGCGTAATGATGGTCTGCTCATGATGAAGATTCCCTTTACCATTATAGATTTGAAGAGTTGGAAACAAGTGGCTGGTAATTACACATCATGCTTTCAGAGTGTTGACAGAAATACGATTATTCGTACGGCTCGGACCGCAGTAGAGCAACAAATAACAGCAGGCACAGCGATAGGTACAGTGAATCTTCACATTCCTAACCCCAATCCTAACTGGGACAGGCAAGCTTTGAAACAATATCGGAGGTAGATTTTAGTCAGTACTAGGAATGCGGTCCCCAAGGCAGTGAGCTGGTCTAAGCTATATGAAATAAAGCAAGATGTAAATGAATCAACTGCTGGATTCATGGGAAGATTAAAAGAGGTGATGGCTAAATATACTAATATTGATCCCGAATCAGAGGAAGGAAGGAAAGAGTTAGGCCAGTTAACAAAACGTCGATCCATGGAAAACATAAGGAAAAAGGTACAAAAGCTTAAGGGGGAGGACCAATGTGATCTGGTAAAAATAATGGATGTGGCTTTGGAGACTTATCACAATCGGACCAATATTGCTCTGGTGCAAGTTCTCTGCAATGGTTCAAATGGTTCAATGGTACTGGGGAGGGCTTTCAGTCCCTGATTATTAATATATATATTATTGATAGAATTAATATAATTATTAATATAATACAATATTGCATTTTGTGGGTTATAGTGTGTCAGGTTTCAACTAGGAATCTGTTAATATATATGCAGGAGCATAAGATAAGCTCCAGAGTAAAACTGGAATCTTTAGGGGAAAGAAGAGAGAGAAAAATTGCTGCCTGTAGCTATCCCCCAAGAAAGGGAGGGGAGGAAACAAGGATTACATGGAAAGGTTTGTGAACAGACTCCACAGGTTGCACTCAAAGGGAAAATGCCCTCAGAATCAAAATAAACACCAGAGATTTAGTGGAACGTCAGGACAGGCAGAGAGAATTATTACTTTAGAGGAAGACTGAGGAGGAGTGGGGGAAGATTTGAATCCCAGCCCAGCAGAGCCCCTGGCTAAGTTAGGTTGGGGAATGAGAAGGTAAAAGTTCTTGTAGAAACAGAAACTACTTATTCTGTTATAAATACTTGTAAAGGGCAATTAAGCAAACAAACAGCTTCAGGCACTGGTGCCACAGGCGGACAGGAACCCGGCCTTCCTTTACATTTGAGAAACTGGCAAACAGATGTTGACCCTTAAATTCCTTTGCATGCCTGAGTGCCCTGTGCTGCTATTGGATAACAGCACACTGAGTAAATTACATGCAGCAATTAGGTTAAAGAAAGAAAATTCAGGTACATGTTCCTGATGAAAAGGCTGTGGAGGCCCGAGTTTTTATGTTACAGAAACCAGGTACTGAGCCGGATATCCCAGAGGAAGCGGGTGTATCTGCAAATATGGGCTGCCAGAGCACCAGGACAATCACGAGATGCAGCAGCAGTAACTATTCTTCTAAAACCAAACATCACACTGCTAAGACAGAAACAGTATCCTATAAAACTGGAAGCAAGAAAAGAACTAGAGCCTCTAACAGAAAAATGTATTGAATACATTGGGACAAAAATGGTCTGTATTTGTACTTCACATGCTAATAACCACTCTGGAACAGAAAAGTAGTCAGGGGCTTTCCCCAGGCAGGCTGCGCTTCTATGACAAGAGGACGTAGAGTTGAAAGTATCAAACCTTTAGAACCAGCAGTGGTTTTGACAACAGATCCAGAAGCAGGAGAGCTGACTCACAACTGTTTACAGACCATAACATAATAGAGCTAAACCAAACATAAGAGACACTAAAGCCCTGCATTCCTCCTCCCCCAACACATCAGCACAGAAAGCTGAGCTGGTGGTGCTACTGAGACTTCTGAAATTGTCAGAAAGTCAAAATTTGCTTTTAAGGCACATCAGTTTGATAACACTCCAGTGAATATCGGTAATCACATTGCTGACAAAGCAGCCAAAGAAGCTGTGGGTGGGGACCTTTCATTAATATTGCCTCATCAGTATCAGAGCTTGGATAATGAAGTTCCAAGTTATCAAACAGAGGATGGAAAATTACCTAGTCTTAGGAGCCAAGAAACACGATGAAGGATGGTGGGTTACACCAAACAGGCAAGTAATAGCTGCCCAACCTCTTATGAGAAGAAAACCACCAGGCAACACAAGGGGGAACAAAATCAATGACTGAGGCTTTAAAGCTCCAAGTTCTGAGTATGCAAATGACTGGAATTATAAAAGTGTTATAAAGAAGTGTGAACCTCGTTTACGATGCTAAGAGGCCCCCCACCTGGAACAACAAAGGCAATTGTCCACAAGACTGCTGGCAAGTGGACTTTACAGAACTGCCACAGCGTTACAGGCTCAGACATATATGTGTGTGTGTGTGTGTGTGTGTGTATGTGTCTTAGTTTTTCTGAACGACTTTAACGGTAACATATGTATTATCATTACAAATTATACACACTAATATAAATGCTTTTAAGTCCGGTGGGCCCTGACACCTTCTCATCTCCTCTGACACCAGCAGCTCCTGCACACAGACGGCTCCTGCTTTGCACCCACAATGTGTTTGAGGCCAACACTAAAACAGGATTGCAAAGTCAAAGAACACGTACCTGGATGCGCAGGGCAGCCACGGGAGATGCAGCCTCCTGAGAGAGGGGTCTCTTCTGCAGGGCTCTCCCTCCTTAAAGAGCCCACGCTCACCATGGAGGCCCCATCACAACGGGCAAATCCACAGCGACCGCCACGGCTTGGTGATGGCGGCAGCATCGTGCCCATGGCCACTGGGCACCCAGGGGTTGGGACTGGGTGAGCTTTAAGGTCCCTTCCACCCCAAACCAGGCTGTGACCGCGTGACTGCAAAACACGATCCCCATTTGGCTGCAGAAGAGCTCTCAGCACCGAGTCAGGCCCAGGATCCGGGGCAGACATTTGTGCAGAACATCCTGTCTCTGCTGCTGGCCTCGGCAGAGGCCCCTGCAGCCCCCTGAGGGCAGGTCAGGCCTGGAGAACAGCCAGGATGGAGGGCAGCACCGCCACCTCCTCTGAAGGAAGCCCAAGGGCTGAGGCTCTGCAGTCTTTTTCCTTTCCTCTCCTCTCCTCTCCTTCCCTTCCCTTCCTTTCCTTTCCTTTCCCTGCAGCACCCTTGGCTTTCAGCCCCACAGCAGAGCCCTTCTGCAGCCGCTTCTCAGCTCTCGTTGCTCGCTGGCAGCTTCCCGAGGCAGTTGTGCCTCTGCCGGAGCCAGAGCAACGGCCCAGCCCGTGCTGCGCTGTGTGGGGCGCTCCGATGGCACCATCGAGTGAGTGCAGGGCTCGGCAGCGCTGGCAGGAGCAGAGCTGTGGGGCCTGACCCTGCTCCCGGGGCAGACGCGGGTGAGCTCCAGCCCTCGACAGGATCCTCCGCCTGCACCGCCGCCATGACAGCGGGCGGCGCGGGGGGATGACGTCAGAGCCGGCGCCACGGAGGGGACGGCGGGAAGGGGCCGGGCACGCCGAGACTGGGGGGGGGCGGGGGGGAATGTGGAAAGGAAAACGTGGGATGGGAGCGGGATGGGAGCGGGATGGGAGAGGGATGGGAGAGGGATGGGAGCGGGATGGGAGCGGGATGGGAGCGGGATGGGAGAGGGATGGGAGAGGGATGGGAGCGGGATGGGAGAGGGATGGGAGAGGGATGGGAGCGGGATGGGAGCGGGATGGGAACGGGATGGGAGCGGGATGGGAACGGGATGGGAGCGGGATGGGAACGGGATGGGAGAGGGATGGTGATGCGCGGATAAACTCCACAACTCGTTAAAAGTTGTAAAGTAGGTATGCTTTTATTCAGCGCTGAGACGCACGGGGATAATTCCTCAAAGTCATGCGTACCTCAGTGTTGTTTCCCTCTACATTTATTCTCTAAAGTTATACATATTCATAAGGTTGCACAACACGCCTATACATATTCATGTCCTATCCCCGCTTCGTATTATAATGAGCCAGAAGGTCCTCTGCGCCTGCGCATCGCCCCCTCTGGTCATGGGCAGGGGTCTCAAGATGAAGTAACTGAGTCTTCCTCCTGTGGGTAGGGGTCTTCAAGATGAAGTAACTGAGTCTTCCTCTCCTTGCACTTTTCACCTTTCAGTCTTCACATATGGCCTCAGGGTTTGGCCCGGTATCCCAGCCATAAACCATCTGCTTCTCCCCTTGTTAGTAGATTCAGGCCTCTGCTTTTCCTTATCAATAGCTGCTTATCAATAGGACCAAGTGTCTGCTTTTCCTTATCAATAGCTGCTTACCAATAGGACCAGGTGTCTGCTTTTGCTTATCAATAGCTGCTTATCAATAGGACCAAGTGTCTGCTTTTCCTTATCAATAGCTGCTTACCAATAGGACCAGGTGTCTGCTTTTGCTTATCAATAGGACCAGGTGCCTTTGTTCTGCTTAGCAGGCTTTTACTTTTGTTTAAGCAAGCAAATTCCTCTAACCCCCTTGTACAACCCCCCTGTACAACCCCCTTGTACAATATCCCTGTACTACCCCCCTGTACATTGGTCAACCCTCTGTATCAATGGGAACGGGATGGGAACGGGATGGGAACGGGATGGGAGCGGGATGGGAACGGGATGGGAACGGGATGGGAGCGGGATGGGAACGGGATGGGAGAGGGATGGGAACGAGATGGAGCGGGATGGGAACGAGATGGGGGCGGGATGGGAGTGGGATGGGAATGGGATGGGAGCGGGATGGGAACAGGATGGAGCCGGGATGGGAGCAGGATGGGAAAGGGATGGGGCCGGGATGGGAACAGGATGGAGCGGGATGGGAACGGGATGGGAGCGGGATGGGAAAGGGATGGGGCCGGGATGGGAGCAGGATGGGAAAGGGATGGGGCCGGGATGGGAACAGGATGGAGCGGGATGGGAACGGGATGGGAGCGGGATGGGAGCGGGATGGGAACATGATGGAGCCGGGATGGGAGCAGGATGGGAAAGGGATGGGGCTGGGATGGGAACAGGATGGAGCGGGATGGGAACGGGATGGGAGCGGGATGGGAACGGGATGGGAGCGGGATGGGAACGGGATGGGAGCGGGATGGGAGGGGGATGGGAGCGGGATGGGGCCGGGATGGAGCAGGATGGGAACGGGATGGGAGCGGGATGGGGCCGGGATGGGAACGGGATGGGAGCGGGATGGGAGGGGGATGGGAGCGGGATGGGGCCGGGATGGGAACAGGATGGAGCGGGATGGGAACGGGATGGGAGCGGGATGGGAACGGGATGCAGCGGGATGGGAGCGAGATGGAGCCGGGATGGGAGCGGGATAGGAACGGGATGGGAGCGGGATGGGAGGGGGATGGGAGCGGGATGGGGCCGGGATGGAGCAGGATGGGAACGGGATGGGAGCGGGATGGAGCCGGGATGGGAGCGGGGATGGGAATGGGATGGAGCAGGATGGGAGCGGGATGGAGCCGGGATGGGAACGGGATGGGAGCGGGATGGGAGGGGGATGGGAGCGGGATGGGGCCGGGATGGAGCGGGATGGGAACGGGATGGGAGCGGGATGGAGCGGGGTGGGAACGGGGTGGGAGCGGGATGGGAATGGGATGGGAACGGGATGGGAGCGGGATGGAGCTGGGATGGGAGCGGGGTGGGAGCGGCATGGGAGCGGGGTGGGAGTGGGATGGAGCCCGGATGGGAGCGGGATGGGAGCGGGATGAGAGCGGGATGGAGCCGGGATGGGAGCAGGATGGGAATGGGATGGCAGCGGGATGGGAACGGGATGGAGTCGGGATGGGAACGGGATGGGAGCCGAGATGGGAGCGGGATGGGAGCGGGATGGGAACGGGATGGAGCCGGATGGGAACGAGATGGGAGCGGGATGGGAGTGGGATGGGAACGGGACGGGAGCGGGATTGGAACGGGATGGAGCCGGGATGGGAGCAGGATGGGAACGGGATGGGGCTGGGATTGGAACGGGATGGGAGCGGGATGGGGCTGGGATGGGAATGGGATGGAGCGGGATGGGAGCGGGAAGGAGCCGGGATGGGAGCGGGATGGGAACGGGATGGGAGCGGGATGGGAGGGGGATGGGAGCGGGATGGGGCCGGGATGGGAGCGGGGTGGGAACGGGGTGGGAGCGGGATGGGAACGGGATGGGAACAGGATGGGAGCGGGATGGGAACAGGATGGGAGCGGGATGGGAGCGGGATGGGAGCGGGATGGAGCCGGGATGGGAGCGGGGTGGGGCCAGGATGGGAGCGGGATGAGAACGGGATGGAGCCGGGATGGGAGCAGGATGGGAACAGGATGGAGCCGGGATGGGAATGGGATGGGAGCGGGATGGGGCCGGGATGGGAGCGGGGTGGGAACGGGATGGGAGCGGGATGAGAACGGGATGGAGCCGGGATGGGAGCAGGATGGGAACAGGATGGAGCCGGGATGGGAATGGGATGGGAGCGGGATGGAGCCGGGATGGGAGTGTGATGGGAACGGGATGGGAGCGGGATGGGAGCGGGATGAGGCCGGGATGGGAACAGGATGGAGCGGGATGGGAGCGGGGTGGGAAGGGGGTGGGAGCGGGGTAGGAGCGGGATGGGAGCGGGATGGAGCCGGGATGGGAGTGTGATGGGAACGGGATGGGAGCAGGATGGGAGTGGGATGGGAGCGGGATGAGGCCGGGATGGGAACAGGATGGAGCGGGATGGGAGCGGGGTGGGAAGGGGGTGGGAGCGGGGTAGGAGCGGGATGGGAGCGGGATGGGAGCGGGATGGGAACGGGATGGGAGCGGGATGGGAGCGGTATGGAGCTGGGATGGGAACGGGATGGAGCGGGATGGAGCCGGATGGGAGCGGGATGGAGCTGGGATGGCAGCGGGATGGAGCCAGGATGGGAACAGGATGAGAACGAGATGGAGCGGGATGGGAACGGGATGGGAGCGGGACAGGAACGGGATGGGAACGGGACGGAGCGGGACGGGAACGGGATGGGAACGGGATAGCAATGGGATGGCAACGGGATGGGAGCGGGGTGGGAGCGGGATGGGAGCGGGGTAGGAGCGGGATTGCAACGGGATGGGAGCAGGATGGGAACGGGATGGGAAAGGGATGGAGCGGGATGGAGCGGCGGGATGGGAATGGGATGGGAGCGGCATGGAAGCGGGATGGGACCGGGATGGGAACGGGATGGAGCCGGGATGGGAGCAGGATGGGAACGGGATGGGAATGGGATGGAGCCGGGATGGGAGAGGGATGGGAACAGGATGGAGCTGGGATGGGAGTGGGATGGGAACGGGATGGGAGCGGGATGGGAACAGGATGGGAGCAAGATGGAGCGGGATGGGAGCGGGGTGGGAATGGGATGGGAACGGGATGGGAGCGGGGCACTGAGGGGTAGTTGTGGGTGTTGGGAAACACTTGGGGAGCACATGGGGCAGTTGTGGGTCTGGGGCAGACTGGGGTGTCAGCTGGGAAACAGTTGTAGGTCAGGGAGATCTCTTGTGGGGACGTTGTGGGTCTGGGGAGTCATTTGGGGGTCACTTGGGTGTGGGTCTGGGGAGTCACTTGGGGGTCACTTGGGAGGCAGGTGTGGGTCTGGGGAGTCACTTGGGGGTCACTTGGGAGGCAGGTTTGGGTCTGGGGAATCACTGGGGGTCAGTTGGGAGGCAGTTGTGGGTCCGGGAGGCCACTAGGGGGGCAATTTTAGGGCTGAGGGGATCATTTGGGGGCAGTTATGGCTCTGGGGGTCACTGGGTAAACACTTGGGGGGCAGAGGTAGGTCTGCGAGCTCTCTTGGCAGGCAGGTGTGTGTCTGGGGGGTCACTTGGGGGCAGTTGTGTGTCTGGGCGGTCACTTGGGGGCAGTTGTGGGTCTGGTGGGTCACTTGGGGGCAGTTGTGGGTCTGGGGGGTCACTTGGGGGCAGTTGTGGGTCTGAGTGGTCACTCGGGGGGCAGTTGTGGGACTGTTGTAGGTCTGGGAGATGACTGGAGGGCAGGTCTGGGTCTTTGGGGTCACTTGGAGGGCACTTGTGGGTCTGGGATTTCATTTGGGGGACACTTGGGGAACTGTTTTTGGTCTGGGGGTCACTAGGGGGTCACTTGGGAGCAGTTTTGCGTGTAGGAGGTTACTTGAGGGTCACCTGGGGGGCAGTTGTGGGTATGGGGAGTACCCACAGAGCATGAGGCTTGGTTTAGAGAAGCCTCACTGCTCATCAATGAGGTTGCAGTAGCAGCAGTGTCTGCCTCAGGCATTGGAGTAGCCCCGTTGCTGTGGCTGGCACTGCAGCAGCTGCTGTGCTTGTTGCAGTGGCTGGAATAGCTGCAGTGTTTATGCCTGTTGTTGCCATGTAGTAGCCACTGTCCCAGTCGCAGGGATTGCAGTAGATGCAGGGCTTGTGGCTGGCAGTGAGAAGCCGCAGTGCTTGTGGCTCGCACTGGAGAAGCCTCACTGCTTGTTGATGTGGTTGGAATACCTGCAGTGTCTGTCTTTGGAGTTGTAGCAGCCACAGCACCTGTCCTTGGCATTGGAGTAACCCATGTGCCTGCTGCCATGGTTGCAGTAGGCACAGTTCTTAGGGCTTGGGTTGGAGAAGCCTCACTGCTTGTCGATGGCGTTGGAGGAGCAGCAGTGTTTGTCAGTGGCGTTGGAGAAGGCACAGTACTTCTGGGTAGGGTTGATCTAGGCACTGCGTATGTTGCAGGCCTTAGAGTAGCCCCATTGCATCTTCCTAGAGTCGGAATAGCTGCAGAGCTTAAAACTGGTGGTGGAGCAACTGCAGTGCTTGTGCCTGGGGTTGGATTAGTCACAGTGCTTGTTGATGGGGCTGGAGTAGCCACAGTGCCTGTCCTTTGCATTCGAGTGGCTGATGTGTCTGTCACAGTACTTTGAGTACCCACAGAGCATGAGGCTTGGGTTGGAGAATCCTCACTGCTCATCAATGAGGTTGCAGTAGCGGCAGTGTCTGTCTCAGGCATTGGAGTAGCCCCATTGTTCTGGCTGGCACTGCAGTAGCTGCTGTTCTTGTTGCAGTGGCTGGAATAGCTGCAGTGTTTATGCCCATCGTTGCCATGTAGTAGCCACTGTCCCAGTCACTGGGGTTGCAGTAGCCGCAGGGCTTGTGGATGGCAATGAGAAGCTGCAGTGCTTGTGGCTCGCACTGGAGAAGCCTCGCTGCTTGTTGATGTGGTTGGAATACCTGCAGTGCCCATCACTGGAGTTGTAGGAGCCACAGCATCTGTCTTTGGCATTGGAGTAACCCATGTGCCTGCTGCCATGGTTGCAGTAGGCACAGTTCTTAGGGCTTGGGTTGGAGAAGCCTCACTGCTTGTTGATGGGTCACTGGTGTTGGAGAGGCTGCAGTGGTTGTGGCTGGCACTGGAGTAGCTGTAGTGCTTCTGGTAGGATTTGCAGTAGCCACAGTGTTTGTGCCTGGGGTTGATCTAGCCACTGCAAATGTTGCAGGCCTTAAGAGTAGCGGCAGTGCTCCCTCCTAGAGTTGGAATAGCTGCATACCTGGAAACTGGTGGTGGAGCAACTGCAGTGCTTGTGCCTGGGGTTGGATTAGTCACAGTGCTTGTTGATGGGGCTGGAGTAGCCACAGTGCCTGTCCTTTGCATTCGAGTGGCTGATGTGTCTGTCACAGTACTTTGAGTACCCGCAGTGCATGTGGCTTGGTTTGGAGAAGCCTCACTGCTCGTCAATGAGGTTGCAGTAGCAACAGTGTCTGTCTTAGGCATTGGAGTAGCCCCGTTGCTGTGGCTGGCACTGCAGCAGCTGCTGTTCTTGTTGCAGTGGCTGGAATAGCTGCAGTGTTTATGTCTATGGTTGCCATGTAGTAGCCACTGTCCCAGTGACTGGGGTTGCAGTAGCCGCAGGGCTTCTGGCTGGCAATGAGAAGCTGCAGTGCTTGTGGCTTGCACTGGAGAAGCCTCACTGTTGATGTGGCTGGAATACCTGCAGTGCCTGTCTTTGGAGCTGTAGCAGGCACAGCACCTGTCCTTGGCATTGGAGTAACCCATGGGCCTGCTGCCATGGTTGCAGTAGGCACAGTTCTTAGGGCTTGGGTTGGAGAAGCCTCACTGCTTGTCGATGGCATTGGAGGAGCAGCAGTGTTTGTCAGTGGCGTTGGAGAAGCCACAGTGCTTCTGGGTGGGGTTGATCTAGGCACTGCCTATGTTGTAGGCCTTAGAGTAGCCCCATTGCATCTTCCTAGAGTTGGAATAGCTGCAGACCTGAAAACTGCTGGTGGAGCAACTGAAGTACTTGTGCCTGGGGTTGGATTGTCCAAAGTGCTTGTTGATGGGGCTGGAGTAGCCACAGTGCCTGTCCTTTGCATTCGAGTGGCTGATGTGTCTGTCACAGTACTTTGAGTACCCACAGAGCATGAGGCTTGGTTTGGAGAAGCCTCACTGCTCGTCAGTGAGGTTGCAGTAGCGGCAGTGTCTGTCTCAAGCATTGGAGTAGCCCCGTTGCTGTGGCTGGCACTGCAGTAGCTGCTGTGCTTGTTGCAGTGGCTGGAATAGCTGCAGTGTTTATGCCTATCGTTGCCATGTAGTAGCCTCTGTCCCAGTCACTGGGGTTGCAGTAGCCGCAGGGCTTGTGGATGGCAGTGAGAAGCCGCAGTGCTTGTGGCTCACACTGGAGAAGCCTCGCTGCTTGTTGATGGGGCTCCAGGAGCAGCAGTGTGTGTCACTGGCGTTGGAGAGGCTGCAGTGGTTGTGGCTTGCACTGGAGTAGCTGCAGTGTTTGTGGCTCGGGTTGTCGTAGCCACTGTATACATAGCAGGCCTTAGAGTAGCGCCATTGCTCCTTCCCAGAGATAGAGTAGCTGCAGAGCTTAAAACTGGTGGTGGAGTAACTGCAGGCCTTGTGCCTGGGGCTGGATTAACTGCAGGGCATGTTGAATTGGATCCCACCTGCCACAGTGCCTGTCCTCGGCGTTTGAGTGGCCGATGTGTCTGTCGCTGTATTTGTAGTACCTGCAGTGCTTGTGGCTTGGGTTTGAGAAGCCTCACTGCTTGTCACTGAGTTTGGAGTAGCCACACTGCTTTTTTTGCCCTGGTTGGAATAGCAGCACTGCATGTTGCTGGAGTTGTAGCTGTAGTGACAGTCCTTGCCACTGGAGTAGCCACCGTGCCTGTTGCCATTGTTGGTGTCACCGCAGTGGTTGTGGCTGGTGTTGGAGTAGCTGCAGTGCTCGTGGCCGGTGTTGGAGTAGCCACTTTGTCTGCTGCTTTGCTGTCAGATCTTGTCTCTCCTCACTGCAGAGCGTGAGAGACTGAATCAGCCTTGCTCAGGGTAAGTGCTAATCAGAAACCACTATACAATCGGTGTGTTACCAGCGTTATCCTCAGACTAAAGCCCAACCTCACCACTGCCCAGCTACAAGGAGGAGAATTAACTCTTATGAGGTGTCCCTCTGACACTTATTGCTCTCCAAAGAGCCCAGAAACCAATCCCCACAAGCCCCCCAATAACTGCAAAAGTCCCCCCAAAACACCCAATCCCCAAACACCCCCCAAAACACCCAACCTCACCAAACTCCCAAACACCCAAAACCACCCGCTCTCCGCAAAACCCAACCTGCCAAAACGCCCAAACTCCACACTCCCCCCAAGAGGCACCCCCAGCTTACTTGCCCAGCTGCTGGCTCAGGCTGTGAGGGTGGAGGGCGGCTGTCTCCTGGGGCACTGGATGTTTGCAGCCAAGGGTGGTTGAACACATCGTCCAGGGATGGCCTGTCGCGAGCTCTCATGGACAAGCACCACCTGATGAGGTGCTGGCATTCTGGGGAGAATCCGGGAACTGCCGCTCAGTTGCAGGAGGCTCCTGCCTACCTTGTGCCACCGTCCGCAGCGCCCAGGCCTGGGTGCGCTCAGAGCTGCACCCAGACCTCCTGCTCCATGACTCGGTTTGGAGGAGAGCAGGATGGCAGGACATGGGCCACCTCCTCCAGCTGACCAAGGGAGATCAGCTGCCACCCCCTAAACCCCGACCTTCCCCTGCTGCTGCGAAGCCAGGTACCTACCGACAGAGATCCGGCGCTGGAAGAAGAGCTGCCCGCTGACGATGTCCTCGCAGCACCGGAAGGGGAGGACCCCGCACACCATCTCATACAGCAGCACGCCCAGGGACCAGATCGCCGCCGGGCGGCCGTGGTAGCAGCGCCAGCGGAACCACTCCGGCGGGTAGTACAAAGGTGTTCCTACAACAGGATACGGGCGCACCTCATTAGGCAGATGCCGCCTGCTCCTGGATTCTCGCCCGCGGATCCCCAGGGGTGCAGGGGCTGCACCGGTGGCGCCACGGACGTGGGGACGCACGCTCGGTGTGACCCGCCACCTCGTCATCAGCACGTGACTCTTGTTCACAAACTGCCCGGTACGGGAAGCACCCTGGGCTGTGGGCTCACCGCTAAATTTGGTGTAGACCGTGTCCCTGAGGAGGGTGCTGCAACCAAAGTCGATAAGCTTGACCTCTCTGGTGGCCAAGTTGATGATGATGTTCTGGGGCTTGATATCCCTGTGCAGGACACCGCGGCTGTGGCAGTGCCGCACAGCCACCAGCACCTGGAGGAAAATGCCCCGCGCCAGATCCTCGGGCAGGAACCTCCATTTTTTGATGAAGTCGGAGAGGTCCTGCGATGGCTCCGGACGCTCCAGAACCAGCACAAAGGAGTGGGGCAGCTCAAACCAACTGAGGAGCTGGATGATGGCACTGCAGCCGGAGCGCACCTTCCTCAACATGGCTATCTCCAAGGGAATGCGAGTGCCGCTGGGCTGCAGGGGGACCACGGCACCGTCAGCAGGGCCGATGCTGGCCCGGGGCTCCTGTGCCTCCCTGCCTGGGATGCTCTGATGCCCTCCTGCAGGTGCCCCCCACAATCCCCAGGGATGCTCTGGTGCACCCCTACCCGGCCCGTGTCCCCTGGTGACTCCACACCCACTCCCCTCTCGCCGTCCCACTTTCCCCCCCGCCGGCCCCACCGGCTCACCCCCACCCGCTCTGCCCCGCACTGTCCCGGTGGCCCCGCGCACTCACCCGCTCGCCCCACGAGGAGATGCGCTCCCGAGCCACTTGTTTGATCGCCACCTGCGAGCCAAGGGCAGCGCTGGGCTGAGCTGAGCTGAGCCGAGCCCCGCCGCCTCCCCGGCCCGCCGCCGGGCCCGCCCTTACCGGGCTGTTGTCACACAGGCGGAGCCCCGAGTACACGGACGCGAAGCCGCCTCTCCCCAGCAGCGGTCCCACGCGGTAAAGCCGCTCGAAGCTCTCCTTGTCGTGCCCCGTGCGACAGACGCGGCCGCTGTCGCTGCGCGCGGGGTCCCCGCCGGCCCCCACCGGGCGCTCCGGGCCGAGCGGAGCCGCATCATTCCCGGCCTTTCCCGGCCGAGGCTCCGCGGCGCGCCGCTCCCCGCCGGTCCCGGAGCGCAGATAGGCCGACGGGTCAATGCGGGTCAGGAGGAGCACGGGCACCTTGCCCGACCGCGCTGCCGGTGACGGCACCCCCGCAGCAGCACCGCGCTCCGGGGTCTCGGGGGTCGCGGCTGCCGGGAGGCTGCGGGGCGGGGAGGGAGCGGGCGCTCCGCCGCCGGTCCGCGCTCCGCCGCCGGTCCGCGCTCCGCCGCCGGTCCGCGCTCCGCCGCCGGTCCGCGCTCCGCCGCCGGTCCGCGCTCCGCCGCCGGTCCGCGCTCCGCCGCCGGTCCGCGCTCCGCCGCCGGTCCGCGCTCCGCCGGGCACCTGTGGGTGGTGGCGGCCCCCGGCCGGCCCCAGGCGGGGCGGGGCCTGGGGGCGGGCCGGGGAGCGCCAGGGGCCGGCGCTGCCTCGCCAGACCCAGACCCAGCGGCGGCGGCTCGCCCAGCGCCGCCACTGCCAGTACCGGGAGAGGGGAGCGGTGCCGCGAGCCCCTGCGGGGGGACGCTGGGGGGACGGGGGAGGCACCATCGCGGGGAGCGGCGGAGGGCGGGCTCCGGACCGCCGAGAGCTGCCGCCGCCGCCGCCTCACCTGGAGCTGCTGCCGCTGCTGCCGCTGCTCCTGCCCAAGCCGCTGCCGCTCAGAAGCCGCTGCCGAAGTCGCTGCTGCTCAAAAGCCGCTCAGAAGCCGCTCAAAAGCCGCTGCTGCCGCCGCCGCCGCAGCCTCGCTGTCAACGGCTCTGTCCACGCGCGCCCCGGGCGCCCGCTGCCACCGGGCGGAGCGGCCGGCGGGGGGGGTCTCGCGGCCGCGGGAGCCCGGGGAACGGCGGAGCGGGCCCTGCCCAGCCCCGCGGCCGGGCTCGTGCGCCCCCCGCCCGGCAGCAGCATCCAAGCGGCCGAGCCTTTGGAAACTGAACCTGAGCCTTGGGACCCTGCGAACGAGGCTTTAGAACTGAAACCGGAGGCTTTGGGAAGTCACAAGGAGGCTGCGATTTACTGCTTATTTTATCCCCTTTTTCCTTTCCACAGAGGTGGATTGAGGTGAGATTGTGATGAACACATAAATGTATTGGCTTTCTCAAATCATAGGTGTGCTCACGTGCAGGATATAACTGTACGAGTTTACAGTAACAGAAACAAAACACGCTAAAGATACCAGACCAGACAGCAAGTTAAAAAGGTTCAGATCTCTTGATCTAAATGGAGTCACATAGCAAAAGAATTTGTAAAGGTAAGAGAAGGTGGGGGGTGAAGCTTGGTATAAGGAAAGCTAGTGCCTGGAAAACATAAAGTAATTTTTAGCTTAACTTAGGCTGTAGGAAGAGAACAATGTTTATGTTGTAAGTCTGGGGGATGTCCTGGACCCACTTAAACATGAGTTAATTGTTTCACGCGGGTCTCCTAAAGTAGTTTTAAAGAGCGATGTTTGTGTTGTAAGTCTGTGGTGAGATAACAGGCTTTAGTGGCCCCACTAAAAACGAATGAGTTATTTCACACCATCCTTATCAGTTAGTTTGGAGACAGAGCCTCCCAAGGCTCTGCTAGCTTGGGATACTCCTTGTCTGCCCATCCTGCAACAAATTTTGCAGGAAGGTCACGCTGTTTTAAATCCTTGCTAGTTATCAGAATAATTACAGATATAGCTGGTTGTGTGGTTGCCGGGGGGTCCAACTGTGCCAGAGGTGAAAAGTACACCGTGAGGAAGACTGCTTACTGCATCTTGAAGACCCCTGCTCACAAGAGGAAGACTGTTTACTTCATCTCAAGCCCCCTGCTCACAATCACCACAGAGCAGTGCGCAGACGCCAAGAGGAGGAGACTTGTGATAATAAATTCTCGAAGCTAGTTATAATATCCCCCGCCTATGGGCAGGAATTATGAATATGCGTGTAACTGATGTAATACTGAAAGTATATAAACCTGTACCAAATGCTAATCCCTTGCGCCTCTGGCTGCGGTCAGGCACCGAGCGCTGTCGCTTTTGCTTTCTTGCCTTTGTCCCTCACTAAACCCTCGTTACCTCGTTTAGAGGAGTGAGTTCGTATTTCACAAGCTCTCAGGAAGCTCTTCCCTGTGAGGGTGCTGAGGCGCTGGCGCAGGGTGCCCAGAGGAGCTGTGGCTGCCCCATCCCTGGCAGCGTTGGAGGCCGGGTTGGACACAGGGGCTTGGAGCAAGCTGCTCCTTCCATGTGGAAGGTGTCCCTGCCCGTGGCAGGGCTTGGAGCTGGAGGAGCTTTAAGGTCCCTTCACCCCAGCCCATCCGGTGCCTCTGGGATCCCATGGGGGGCGGCTCCTCCATGAGGAAAGGCCCCGCCCCTCACGGGGGTCCCGCTGCCCCCCCCTTCCCCGCCCACTGCCCCGTGCGCATGTGCCGGAGGCCGGACTACAGGTCCCAGCGTGCCCCGCGCGGGGGAGCCGTGCGCTGATTGGCTGCGGCGGAGGCGGGCCCAGGGCGTGAGGCGGAGCTGCAGCCGGCAATGGCGGCGGCAGAGCGGGAGGAGGTGAGGGTGAGCGGGCGCGGCGCGGGTCTGGGGGGCGCTGCAGAGCCCGGGGAGCGGGGCTGGGGGTCTGCGGCCCCCCGAGGCTCTGGGCAGTGGGGCCGGGCGCTGCGGGGGAATGCGGGGGGCGGGTGCGAGCGCTGGGCAGTGGGGCTGCGAGATGGCTGGGAGTGTGGGGTGCTGCGAAGCCGGGGCATGGGGGGCTGGGAGCTGTGGGGGTCCCGCACCTTTCCGGCCCTGGGGATGGAGCGGGGCTGTTGTGGGGGGCCCTGGGGGCTGTTTCCCCCCGGGGGGGGAGGTGCTGCTGGGGCAGCCGATCCCCGGCACCCGGGGGGGGGGTGTGCAGAGGTGTCGGTGACTCTGAGCCGGGTTTTGGCTCCTGGAGCGGGATGGGGAGCAGGAAGGGAAGGATGAAAAACCCGAGGGTGGAGATAAGAACAGTTTAATAACCGAAGCACAATGTACTAGTGCTGGTGATAGCGATAATAATGATAAGGGAAATAACGAGAAGAGAGGAAAAAAAAAAGGAAAAGGGAAAAAAAAAAACGCAATAAACACAAGTGATGCCCAATACAATTGCTCAGCACCCGCTGAGTGGTGCCCAGCCCGACCCGAGCAGTGATCCTTCCCTTCCAGATAACTCCCCCCAGTTTCTGTACAACTAAAACGTCAGTGTGTTGTCAGCATTGCTCTCGGAATAAAGCCAAAACACAGCAGAGCACCAGGTACTAGAAAGCAAACGGGCACTGTCCCAGCCACAACCAGGACAGTATCCACCCCTTATTCCATACCATTTATGTCATGCCAGGCCTCACACTTCCCACTGTCATCCTTCCTGTCTTTTGAGACTTATACCTATACACACACACACACACACACACAGAGTTATCATTCCCTTAGTCTATGGGCCGTCCATACAAAAGTCCGTTGAATTCATTCAGGCCCTGACCTGGGGCTCCATCTGCCATAGCAGTGTCTCCAGGCAGGAAAGATGGATGGTGTGTGGTGTTGGGTTGTTGGATGCTGAAGCCAGTTCTGATTCCATCACTGCAACACTTGTCCAGTTTGATCAAAGTCCATTCTTCATTAATGGTGATCAAGGGAGTCAGGTTCAGATCTTCAGACCCCACAGCGGTGGGGACAGGGGCCGCAAGGTGTCCCGTGCAATGATGGGTGTTCAGCCGCCATGGAAGCGATCACGGAATTCAGTATTACACAGCATCATAAAGTTCAATTCACTGGCTCTTTTCACCCCAAATCAGATCTCCTTCAGGTACACGCCGGACTTCCCCACCGTCCCGCAATACCCACCAAATGCCCCCAGCTCTTTGAGCAAAAGCAATCCCACGAGCGGGTTTTCTTTTGCCTGAATCGGCAATAACCCGGACTGGTTGCCCCAGCACATCCTTTATGTGCACCCCAGGAACTTCATCTCCCTTTATGGTATGTAAAATTTGTAATTGGGCTGGGTCAGCCCTGTTGGCAGATCCTCTGGTGTTGAGCAAGCAGGTGGCCTTTGCTAAGTGTATCCCAGTGTTTGAAAGTCCCACCACCCATTGCTCTCAGTGTGGTTTTCAGCAGCCCATTGTACCATTTCCATTTCAAGTCTCAGTTTGTTGAGAAGGGCCAGAACTTTTATTTGCCCTGCTGCTGATTTCCCCTGGTCATCGAGCTGAAGGCTTTAGATGTGGGAGCAGTTGATCTAGGGCTTGTTCATGTAATTTTATGCCATCTAAAAACTAAACGGAGTTTCTCTCATTAAAGCTCTACAAATGCCCTTTAAATCCTAGCGCTTTTAATGTATGAGATAGCTGTGGATGGCCCGGTACACAGGCTACGCGTACAGCACCCTACAGTACAAAATATGTATGACCTTCCTGGTCCCTGCGTGCGGCTGAAAATGAGTGTGGTGTCACAGGAGGTTATTTGAGGATGAACTGAAAATGTTCCAGGCCTTGTTTCTCGGGAAGTCTCTCGTTCCCAGGTTGTCCTGGTGCGCTGTGGACAGGCTCCTGGCCATGTGTTGTCTGTGCAGGTGTCCGTGAGGCTTCGTGCTTCATCACGGAGTCGCGTCCTGCACTGAGGTGACTCTTAGTTACTGCCGTAGCTCAAGCACAGGCCCTCGCCAACGGCTGCAGTCGCTGTGAGTGCTGGTTTTTGTAAACACGTTTTCTTGCAGGGGATTGTCTCTTCTGTGAAACGTTTGCATGGGATTTCTGTAGTTAAAAAAATACACAACTGCTTTGTTTTCCCCCTCTGCTTGCCTGTGGTGAGTAGGAAGGAGAAGGAGAATGCCTGGCAGAGACCGGTAAAGAAGAGAAAGGGGAAGAAACGAGCCCAGAGAAGCAGTGCGGAAGATGCCAGTGAAGAGCAGGGAGAAGAGAAGCAGCAGCCTCCAGCAGGTCAGGCGAGAAAGTGCCCCTCCCAGAGCAGCGTCCCAGAAAAAGGAAGGCGGCGAGGAGTTGGAGTCTCAGGTGAGCCTCCTGCTGAGGGAATGGGTCGTGGGTTTTGGTGTCTGAGAAGTTGAAGGGTGAGAAGCAGTCTCTAGGTTCAGGCAGGCCTCGGTCAGACACAGCAGTGAAGCAGCTATTTATTTAACGTTTGTGCACAAACGGGTGTCCTGGCAAGCAGGCACACACAGCAAAGGCAGAACTTTGATTTGTATTTCCTTTCCCATCCTCACGTTCCCTCCCTTGTTACCCCACTGGTTGGGGACTCCAAAGTTTACAGCCTCTCTGACGTGTATAATCTACGTGCTAACTGTCCCGCCTCTGGTTACACCTCCCCTTACTCAGTTTCGTACACCCCTTCCTCTTACTTCTTTCTTTCTCTCCCTTTAGGGTTTGATTTCATAACTCTCTGGCAGGCACATGGTACCCCAACTTACTGCTTAACTACAGCAGCAGTTTGCACCGGCTTAGCCCCAGTCCCAATATTGCAAAGTCTTAGTATTACAAAACCTTAATATTGCAAAGCCTCATCCCAAATGTGCAAACCCAACAGTGTTTCTCTCTCACGCGTGATTTTTCCCCGTAGGGAGCCTGCCATTTTCTTTTCCCAGAATCATAGAATAGTTTGGGTTGGAAAGGACCCTTCAAAATGCACTGGCAAATGCATTGTGTCCCTTTCCAAATGCTGCAGTAAGCATTACTGAAGGCAATTCCATAGAACAGGGCAGTTTGGCAGGTGGCCTTTTTTCTTGCTTTCTGATTGCACTGACTTTCCTTACCCTTCTCTACCCCCAGTGTGTCTTCTTTCCTTACAGCTTGGGTCTCACAGTGCCCAGGCAGGTTTGTGACCTGCATTGATATTCAGGCTTCCTACAGATACAAACCCGATCAGTGGAATTACTTGAAACAGTTCTGCAGACCTGGTTTTAAGAGTCCTCACAAGGTCTGTGTGTATCAGGAGGAGATGGAATCCATTTTGTTTCTTCAAGCAATGTGTAATAAGCATGATTTTACTGAGCTACAGCAAAGCTTTGAATTATTCTGATCTCACCGTATAAGGAGTTGTCCCATACATACGCTTTGGCAGTGATTTGGTCGGGGATGAAGGTCTTGTATGCACATCCCATCCCTAACTCTTTCAGTGATTACTGTTTCCTTAAAGAGTATCTGCAGCTACCCGTGTGGTTGCAGTACTGTGAGAAGTATCCTTTAGTACTTAAGTACCCCGCAGGAGTCGAGCAGAGTGTCTCAAAGCAGTTCTTAAGGCTCCTGTTGTGTAGAGCTCCTCAGTAATTTAGCTAGGCAAAGAAGTCTGTCTTTCATGGAACTGATTTTGGACTCAAATGTACTGTGTGATTTCTCCCATCTCTAAACCGCCTTGCACTAAAGCTGTGTTAGTTGTGTTAAATTCTTACTCTTCTTTAGGAGAAAAGTAAGGGGGAGGCAAGGAGCGATTGCCCAGTCGTTGCTGCTTTACCTGCCGATCCAAAGTGAAGAGGTCTTTTCTTTTTTGTCACTAGAAAAGCAAAGAATAGTCTTTTCCCAAATCCCATTGAGAGGCTGGATTCTCACATCATGAATGTGTCTTGCAGCTCCAGCAGTCAAATTTGGGGAGGAGGCTACAGAGTCCAGTTTGGGGCATTTTCTCAGAGAGGGTGGGAAACAAAATGCACGTAGTTAATTCTGCTATGTATTCAGCATTCCCGGTTTTCCCCTTTTCAGTCTGTTGCTCAAGCTCTACGTGATGAAGGTTGTCCTTTGATGATCATTCCAAGCAGGCCTTGTGAGTGGTTCTATTTCTTACACACATCTTAGCAGACTGTAAGCGTTCACATGAAATCACAACTCCAGCCTGAAGAGTGTTCTGTGGCAAGGTCACGAGGAGCTGGCTCTTACCTGGCAGTGGCCTCCATTCAGTTTTAAACAGTTTGAAAGTATGAAGCTTTATCATCATTTTTTCTGGAGAGCCATCCATGGACACTTGGAGTGTGATTGGGTCAGGCTGAGCTCTTTCTTGCTCTTGAATCATTCCTGATAAGAAGTGGTTTACGGTGCAAACTCTTCCTTCCAGAACATCTAAGCACCCAACCGAACCCAAGCCAACCTGTTGGCAGGAAGGAAATGCCACGACTGCAGGAAAGCTCCTCTGGGCAGCTGTTGAAGTTCAGGTGGTACTTGAGCCCAGTTAACCGGGCAGCTTGCTTTTCAGGGCTGCACATAGTGCTGCCTATGGAGGGTGGCAGAGGAATTAAGGGGACAAAAAGCTGGTTTCATCACTGTGGTCAGCAGGTGCTTTTGAGTAGACAGGAAGAGGCCTCAGAGCTCAAGAGTGTCTGTCACTGACCTAGAAGCTCATGCAAATAAGGAAGTGCTGTTATTTTTTTCCATGCTTTAAAATAGAGATTGTGTAAAGCAGGCCCAGGCTGTCAAAAAGAGAAAATAATGGATGAAGCGCTAAAGAATTAAAAATCTGTATGAAAAATGATGTACTGACCCAAAAGACAGAAAATCATTTGCAAAGAAGTTCTTACCTTCTTTTTGCCTACAGCCAGAGGTGAAGATCAGAGAGGGAAGAAAAGAGACAGGTTAGTTGTTTCCTGAGAATAAGTGGGGGAGTAGATATTGCAGACTGAATATTGAGCCCAGGCATCAGTGCTTATTGGAACCTGATAAGGAAAGTGCAGAACCAGTAGATAAAGGTGACGTACAGCTGGTAGGAGGACTGACCTACTCTTCCCTTTGGAATGAAACCAAGGATTTGGTGCAGCAAAGAGCAGGGCAACATAAATGAGTATGTGAACGTCTGTCCTTGTCTCTCTCTTTTATAAACTCCTCCTCTCTCTGTCTTACCCATAGTTTCTGTCTTTTTTTCCATTGCTTCCTTTTTCCATTGCTTTCCATTTCTGCTTTCTTTTGGTATTTTGAATAGTTCTGAAGAGATGCTTCCTGGACTTCTCCATGAAGAGTGATGTGCTGGCTGTGGCAAAGCAGACTACCTTCAAAGATGGAAGAGGGAAAACATGAAATGTAACCGACCTCAGGAGAGCTGCAAAGTAGGTTTTACCTTTCTTAAGTGCTTGTGTGTTGGATTCTGAGACTGTGAAATAATTTAGGAATTGAAAAACAAAGATCAGAATCTGTTGTATCAAATGGTTGAGGGTACCCGGATGAGATTTCCTGGTCGATGGTTTCTGTGCCTGAGCACTTGCAAAGTTCCAGTAGGGAAAACCAGCACTGTGGTATGCAGAAATGAGCAAGGAGCCAAAAGCTTTAGTGTTCCTCAGAATGACTGTCAGTTTTGAAAACATTCCACTTGGTTTTCCTGGCCAAAATTAATAGCAAGGGAAGTTAAAGGAGGTTCAAATTGAAGTCTTCATGCAGCAGGACTCGGGCCAGCCAGTGATGGCCTCAGCTCTTCCTTCCTACAGCAGCCTTCCTAGTACTGTGGATTGTCCTAGTACTTTTGCATCTCACCTCATCAGCATGCTCCTGTTTTTAGCACACGTCTGAAGTTCAAAAGGCAATGTCCTGGGCTCTGATGCCAGACAGCCCCTCCCTTGCAGATGGACAGCAAGCATCTCCAGTGCTGGGTAGCAACCAGCTACTCTCCATCCTCAGCCTGTCTGGAGCACAGGGGTACCTTTTCTTACCTCTCGATCTGAGGCTGCCACATTCTAGCACCTTCCCAGCAGTGCTAGCACCCGCACCTTAGGAAGTTTCCTTCTTCTGGCATCTACAACTACATTGTTTGTTCTTTGACAAGATGATTCTTCATTTCTTCTTAGGAAACGTTAATATGGGCAAGCACTTTTCAGGATAGGAAAACCACTCCAAGAAGTCCTCCTTTTGCTTCACTGAGCTGTTTTCTGCTTCTCTGCTATTAGCAGTCTTGTCTTTTCTCAGCAGCATCAGTAATATCCTGGATGCAAGACCAATTGGAGTAAAAAGTTTTGAAGACTATGCTATTTCTTGGTACTGGATTTTAATGTAAGATTCTAATGGGTAATTTTATGTTTTTTCCAAACTCACTATGGAATGTGTAGGGAATTGAAGAATTGACCACGTACGTGTTTGTTACCAAACCTACTTTTAAGCTTTGCCGTAATGTTGTTATGGTTCTGTATGTGAGGTAAGGATAGCACAGCATACATGCATACAGTATGGTCTGGAGTAGGTTTTGAATATCCTACCAGGCAGAAAGCCAAGAGGTGCTGCTGTCTTCTGTTGCAGGACCCATCTGCCTGGTAATTCCAAACCTAAAAATTCTTGATTAAGAGACTTTCAAACCAATTGCAGTTGCTAAATGTTGTGAGTATCTATATAAAACACATCCCAATTTCCAAACAGATGCTAGCAATATGTAGTTAAATTCATTGTAATAAACAAATCCAGTGCAGCAGGCAAAGCAACTTAAAGAACAAAAACTACTGAACAGAGTTAGCTTTATCTTGCTCTCAAAACGTGACTCCTACTGTAATATTATTGTGGCTTGAATTTAGCGGATGCTTTCCCAGAAGTGTCATCACTTGTACTTCGGTTTTTCTCCCTCTCTGACAGAATGAGCTCTTTGACTAGTTTGATGTGGTTTTTCTCTGCATTATGAAGTTGCTGCTGAGTTGTCTCTTTCTAGATTTCACAATGTCGGAGTTAAACGTACAGTATGTTAAGACTATTTTGGACCAGGATAACCACTACAACTCCTGATTTTCTTATCTGGAGGGGCTGGCTAAAAATAGTCTAACTATAGTACATTGCTCTTCTTTTTAGGAGCCAAGGCATCTGCAGTTTTTCTGTGAATTCAGCCTTAGTGATACGTACATGTCTTTGACAGGCAAAAAGATTTCTGGAGCACCAACAAACCATGGATTCTGCTTTAAGGTACAAGCTTATTATTCGGATACAGATTAAAGTAAACCACAATTTTTAAGTAAGCTGAAGATTCTTTAAGGTTTCTGAAAACAATATTCAGCTGTCTCTTATAAAATAGGACAATTAGTGGCTTTTATTTCAACAGGTATTGTGTTCAAGGTATGCATCAAGGTAGTGCTAAAAAAATGTGCTGTGGCCGCCTAGCCTAACAAATCAGGAGGAAACCGAGACCTGAAACAGCTCTGTGCAGATGAGGAACAAAGTAGGACCTGATGGATGACAGCAATTTGGTTGCTGAAGGTAATTTTTCTGTGTGGAGTTAGCTTCTTGCCTAAGTTTACTCTGTGAAATGTTGCTGTTGTGTGGTAGAGGAGTATCTAGGTTCCCATGCAATCGCAATCTCAACTTTAGTCGTGGTTTAAAACCCAGTCAGCCACGCAGTCTCGCTCGCTCACCTCCCCCCCCCCCCCCCCCCCTTCTTCCCTTGCCCCCGCTCCTGGAGGGATGGGGAGGAGAATCGAAAGAATGTACCTCCCCCGGGTTGGATAAGAACAGCCCAGTAACTAAGGTGTAACACAAACCACTGCTGCTACACCAATAACAATAAGGGAAATAACAAGGGAAGAGAATACAATACCACCCGCCCGCCGAGCCCGACCGAGCAGTGAGTGCCCTTCTGGGTAACTCCCTGTTACCTCCCGGGCATGACGTGCTGTGCTATGGAATACCTCTTTGGCTGGTTTGGGTCAGGTGTCCTGTCTCTGCTTCCTCCCGGCTTCCCTTCCTCCTCCCTCCATGGCAGAGCATGAGGCTCACAAAGTCCTCGGTCAGACTGAACGTTTGAGCAGCAACGAAAAGCATCAGTGTTATCAGCGCTGTTCCCAGGCTGAAAGTCAAAAACTCAGCCTGCACCAGGTACCAAGAGGGAGAAAAAATGACTGCTCCTTCTGAACCCAAGATAGATGCCCTGCTTGTGGGATGCTCTGAACACCTGTGGGATGCTCTGAACACCTGTGGGATGCTCTGCTTGTGGGATGCTGTGAATCCCTATGGGATGCTGTGAATCCCTGTGGGATGCTCTGCTTGTGGCATGCTCTGGAGCTCCCTTGTGCCACCAGCTCCTCCCTAAGGTCCCTACACCAGGGAACATCCACACTGCAGCACAGAGGTGTGGGATCATGGAGTCATGGAATCACGGAATGGGTTGGGTTGAAGGCACCTTAAAGCTCATCCAGCTCCAACCCCTGCCATGGGCAAGGACACCTTCCATGGAGCGGGATGCTCCAAGCCCCATCCAACCATGCCCACTTCCAGGAATACCACACAAAACCCATTCCTTCTGCACCAATCCCTTTCCAATCCCTTCTTTTCCCCACCCTCCCCCTCCCCCTCCTGGGCAAATTCCCTGGATTTGGCACCATTTGAACTCCCCCCCACCCCCCCCCAAAGTGGCTTTTAACAAGAACCTGGGCCCCATTCCCCCTCTTTTTGGCCCAAAGCAGAAGCTGGGAAGCTGCTTCTGGGGCAGCAGCCATGTCCTTGGATCCGGGCCTGCACGGAGGCTCCTGCTGCCAGATCCCGCTTCCAGGCTCTGGGATATAAGGACAACCCCTTCACGACTCCTTGCCCACCAAATCCCAGGATTTTGGGTGCTTTTGAGGGGCAAACAGTGGTGGTTTTGGGATCAATGTGGGATAAATCCTCACCAGGGACCTTGCTCCATGGGGATGCTGCTTCTGCCCCCTGCATCCCTCATCCTTGCGGTTCCTTGGGCACCTTCCTGGTCCTTTTGGCGGGTTCCCATGTGCTTGTTTGAGCCTTTGAGTGCCCCCATCTGCTTCCATTGCCCTTTGGTGTGCTCCCATCCATCTTTGGGTGGCCCCCATTCATCTTTGGGTGCCCCCCATTTGCTTCCATTTTTTGCATCCCACAGAGCTCCAGAGCATCCCATAGGGATTCAGATCATCCCAAGCCCATCAGACCCCCTCCATCTCCCCATGGAACCCCCCATGGAATCCCCCATGCCCCCCCCCCCCCTTCCCCCATGAAACCTGCCTCTCTATGACATCAGCCGCAGCACCAAGGGACCTGTATGCAGCACCCATATCCCTGGGGCAGTTGCGCTTTGGGCGCAGTGGTGGTAGCACCTCCTTGGTGGCAGCTCCTTGGTGGCAGCTCCTTGGTGGCAGCTCCTTGGTTGCAGCTCCTTGGTGGCAGCTCCTTGGTGGCAGCTCCTTGGTGGCAGCTCCTTGGTGTCACCCTCAGTGGTGGTGGCAGCACCTTGGTGGCACCTTGGGGTCACCCTCAGCGGTGATGACAGCGATGGCTTTGCTCCATGTCTTCATCCTGCTGGCATTGGCCTGGCTGGTGCATGGCTCCTGGGACAGCTGTGGGTGAGTGGCACCAGGCTCCGGGGCTCCTGGTATTCCATAGGGAGATGCTGCTGCTCCCAACCATGGTCACACCAGTGGGGTGGTGGGACTGGCAGAGCCCCGCTTCCTCGCCATCACCCCATGCGGTGGCACAGCACAGCTATGGGGCACCCCATAGGGTCCCTTGTCCCTGCATCACCCAGTGGGGCGGGATGATGCCCGCCCTTCATCCCTAACCATCCGGTGTTGGGCTTCTGCTTCCAGAGGGACCTGCGGTACCCGTCCCATGGCTGATTCCTATGGGGTGTCGCGCATCGTCGGAGGCGTGGATGCGCACCAGGGCGCCTGGCCATGGATGGTCAGCATCCAGTTCCCCACGGCCACCGGCTTCTCGCACATCTGTGGGGGGTCCCTCATCACCCCGCAATGGGTCCTCACGGCCGCTCACTGCTTCGTCGGGCAAAAGTAAGGGGGAGAAGGGATTCCAGCCATAGGGAATAGCCAAGGAGCAGCTCCCATCCTGTCCCCTTCCCCATCCTGGATGCACTTGGAGGAGCGCTCAGGAGAAGGCTGCTTCCAGCTTGACAGCCCTTGAGCCTAAGGCGAGCTGGGGCAGTGCTTTCCTTTGGGCAGCAGCAGGAATGTGGCTCCTTCCCACCCCTCCATAGAATGGGATGGGATAGGATGGAATGGAATGGATCATGGAATGGGCTGGGTGGGAAAGGAGCTTGGGATCATCCAGTTCCAAGCCCTTGCCATAGGCAGGGATGCCTTCCATAGAGCAGCTTGCTCCAAGCTGGCCTTGAGCACTACCAGGGATGGAGCATCCAAACCTTCTCCATCCATCCCATCCCAGTGCCCTCATAGGGAATCCCTTCCTTATCTCCAACCTGCAATTCCCAGTCAGAACCCATCACCCCTTGTCCTATGGCTCCAATCCCTGCTCTTCCACTCCCTCCCAGCTTCACCACGGATTGGTACGTGATGGTCGGAATCACAGACCTGGCTTGGGCCAATTCCGAGACCCAGAAACGTTGGATCCAGAGGGTCGTGGTCCATGAATATTACACTAACGTCTCCGGCGGCTTCGACATTGCCTTGGTGGAGCTGGACCAGCCGGTGCAGTGCGGGTACCACGTGCAGCTCGCCTGCCTGCCCGATGCGACGCTCAGCGTGTCCCAGCTCTCCGAGTGCTTCATCAGCGGATGGGGCGCGAGGGAGGCCAGAAGTGAGTGCCCGACAGGCCCGTTGGCCTTGGGATGCCGGGTCATGGATTCATGGAATGGGATGGAAGGGAGGGTAAAGCTTACCCAGGTCTATTGGATGTTGCTCCGACTGGGGATGGAGCATCCCGACCTTCTCCATGCAACCCCTCCCAGTCTCCCACCACTTCCTTCTCTCCAACTTGAGCATCCCTGGTTCAGTTGGAA
The DNA here is from genome assembly GCF_033815535.1 of Pezoporus flaviventris. Classification (NCBI taxonomy): domain Eukaryota; kingdom Metazoa; phylum Chordata; class Aves; order Psittaciformes; family Psittacidae; genus Pezoporus; species Pezoporus flaviventris. Next base: position 47,701 of record NW_026893068.1, read on the forward strand.
CCCATCACCCCTTGTCCCATCGCTGAAGGTCCCTCCATGTCCTCCTTATGTTGAGGATGCAGAACAAAGGGGATGCAGCCCGTGCCATGGGGCGGTGTTGATGGCTCCCATTGATCTTTTCAGCCCCAAATACCCCCATATCCGTTCCTTCTCCCCCCAGTCCTGACCCCCTTTGTGTCCCCACAGCAGGGGCATCGTCCCCATCTGCCCTGCAGGAGGCCAAGGTCCGCCTCATCGATGCCAAGCTCTGCAACAGCAGCCTATGGTACCGAGGGGCCATCAAGAGCCACAACCTGTGTGCTGGGTACCCGCAGGGTGGCATCAACACCTGCCAGGTAAGGATGTGCCACTGGGGCTCCCTTCTCCTCTCCCATCTGCAGGGCCTTGCTCTGCATCCCCCTTTATCCCAGCTTTGAAAGCGCATCCAGCTCCTGCTCCATCATCCCTGCGCAGGGACCATAGAGGTTGGAGCTTTAAGAGCATTGAGATTCCACCACTAAACTATGTCGTGAGCATGGATTCATGGAATGGGTTAGGTTGGGAAGGAGCTTAAAGCATCCAGTTCTAAGCAAGGGGCAAGGATGCCTTCCATTAGAGCAGGTTGCTCCAAGCCCCATCCATCCTTCTCCATCCAACCCATTCCAGTGTCCCACCGCCCTCATAGGGAACAATTTCTCCTTATCTCCAACCCATACTCCCTCGTTCCAGTGGGAACCCATCACCCCTCGTCCTATGGCTCCAATCCATGCTGAAGGTCCCTCTCCACACCCAAATGATGAAGGAGAACCCTTCCATCCACATAGGGTAACAGCAGTGGTCCCCTCCGGCATTGCCATAGCGACCCATCCCCATCCTCATCCTCTCCCGTTCTCCTCCATAGGGTGGCAGCAGTCGTCCCCTCTGCTTTGCCATGGCGACCTATCCCCATCCTCATCCTCTCCCGTTCTCCTCCATAGGGTGGCAGCAGTTGTCCCCTCTGCGTTGCCATGGCCACCCCTCCCCATCCTCTCCCGTTCTCCTCCACAGGGTGGCAGCGGTGGTCCCCTCAGGCGTTGCCATGGCCACCCATCCCCATCCTCATCCCCTCTCTGTTTCTCCTCCATAGGGTGACAGTGGCGGTCCCCTCATGTGCCGGGACAACCATGCCAACTTTTTCTGGGTTGTGGGGCTGACGAGCTGGGGCCGCGGCTGCGCCAGGGCCAAGCAACCGGGGGTCTACACCTCAACAAGGCACTTCCATGAGTGGATCCTCCACCAGCTGGGGACGTTCCACTCCGCGGGAGCCTCCGCGACGCCCTCGACATGGAGCCACCAGCACGGCTCGCATGCGCCCATCCAGCAGACGATGCCGGCTCCGACGGCCTCGAGCACCGGTGACATCTGCTCCTTCCCATACCGGGTGCTCGTGGAATTTGTCAGTCGGGTGCAGGAGCTGCTGCAGGCTCTAAGGGGGAAGAAGCCTTGAGGAGCGGCGTCGCTTGAAGTTGGCTTCAGCTTCAATACAGTTGCCTTATTTTCCCATAGAGAGGATGCTTTGCGTGCCCACCTCTTCTTCTGGTCCGTGCGCAGGGATGGGGATGAGGGATGGAGGGCAGGGAACAGTGGGAAGCGGGAGCTGGGAATCAGGGAATCAACCAGTTTGTGAAAGACTTTCAGGAGCATCAAGTCCAATCATTGCCCCACCATTAAAGCATGGCATGAAGAGGCAGGTGGGACAGCTTCCATTAGACGAGGTTGCTCCAAGCCCATCCATTCTTCTCCATCCCACCCATCCCAGTGTCCCAGCGCACCCTCACTTCCTTATCTCCAACCTGAACTTCGCTGTTCCAGTTGGAACCCGTCACCCCTTGTTCTATGGCTTCAATCCATGCTGAAGGCTCCTCTCCACACCCAAATGATGAAGGAGAACCCAAACTTCCATGGTTCTGCTTCATCCCTGCATCCAGCTGGAGCAGGGACTGGGGCCAGGGCTCACAGCACCCAGTGCACCCCCAGCACCCATAGAGCCCCCAGCACCCATAGCATGCATTGCACCCATACCACCCCCACCACTGCCAGCAACCACAAGAGCTCCAGTGCACCCAGTCAGCCCAGCACCTATAGAAACCCCAGCACCCACAGAACCCCCAGCACCCTCAGCACTATATAGCTCCGGTATCGGGGTCCTAGTGCCCGCCCGCTGCCTCCTCCCTGTCAGGAGCCGGTCCCAGTGCCCGCCCCCTCTAGCGCCGGAATCAGGGTCCTAGTGCCCGCCTGCTGCCTCCTGCCCCCCCCCCCCCCCATAACTCCGTGCCGCAGAAAACACATGGACTCAGTCAGAGATCAATATGATCAGACAAAAGCCATTTTTTACAAAGCCGTAACTCCTTATATACTATTTCTTACATGCACTTACAGTGATTTGGCATATTATGATTGGATACATGTCTTGATTTGGCATATTATGATTGGATACATGTCTTGAGGACCCTTTGTAACTAACATAGAATTGGTTAAGCACAGGTGTGAGAACTTGACCTCGAAAACTTGCCAACAGTCCACAGTTCTCATTACCTCAGTGAATTCCAGCTTCTTCTTATCTTGCTTGTTCAGGCTTCCTCGGGCCTCTCACGGCCTTGCTGCATCTTTCAGGATTATTCAGAATTTATGTACCAATTATCCACTCTCCTGTGAGAACACTGCCTCCACATCTCCCCCTTTTTGTTTTATATATGTTTGGGGTGACCCTACTTGAGCAGGGGATTTGCCCTAGATCATATCTCCAATATATGCCAACTACAGGCTGCTGGGCCTGCCCCTTTTTTCTGCTGTGTGGCTCTCTGGTAACAGGGGAGGCCATCCTTCACATCAAGGTCTGGCATGGCATGTGTCCCCACTGCCAACAGCGGAGCCCAAACAGCCCAAAAGCGGACAGAAACACCCCAAAACCACCCCAGAACGACCCCAAAACCACCCTGTCCTGCTTCTCCTAGGGGATACAGGGTCAGAGCCCCAAACTAGCCCCAAAAGAGGCCACAAATACCCCAAATACACCCCAAAACACCCTAAAACCACCCCAAAAACCACCTTGTCCTGCTTCTCCTATGCAATACAGAGCCCCAAAATAGCCCCAAAACAGGACAAAAACACCCCAAAACACACCAAAACCCTTGTCCTGCTTCTCCTATGGGAAACAAGGTCAGAACCCCAAAACAGGACATAAACAAACAAAAACCACCCCAAACCACCCTAAAACCACCCCAAAACCACCTTGCCCTGCTTCTCCTATGGGATACAGGGTCAGAGCCCCAAAACAGGACAAAACCAGGGCAAAAACAATGCAAAACACCCCCAAAACGACCCCCCAAACCACCTTGTCCTGCTTCTCCTCTGGGATACAGGGTAGGAGCCCCAAAAGAGAGCCAGAACAGGCCAAAACAGGGCAAAAACACCCACAAAGCACCAGCAAACGACCCCCAAACCACCCCAAAACCAACATGTCCTGCTTCTCTTATGGGATGTGTGAAAAACTAGGGACTATGGTATTGTTTATTAAGATTTATGCTAAGCCTGATGTAAAGATTAGACAACAAAAGAAAAGATAACCGTGGTCGCTTGTGCAGATTAAACCAGACACCGCTTGCGCAAGTTTTGAGGAAATATCTGCAAGTTTTGAGGAAATATCTGCAAGATGTTCTAAAAAAAAACTGGCAGACATATGGGTGGGGGCAACTATTGCTTTGCTTAAGTGCTTTACTTGCATAAGTTGACACCAAAATTACTTACAAACCGCAGGACGCTTACTAAGGGCTTTTGCAAAACAATTCTAAAAATTATTGCACAGCAAGTTGAAGACCATATATGGAAAAGGATATCTAAAGGTAACCGAGGAGGACTTCAAGCCTTCAGCCTCAAGCAACTGGGGCATGCGCAGAGTACTCCGTTGAAGATACGAATGCGGAACTGGAGGACTGATAAAAAGGGACTGTTAGAACTGTTCAGTACGGCAGTTGTCGGAGCGCAGACTCCCCTGTCGTCCAGCGCTGTCTTTGCTCATATTCTACTTGCTATAATTAATAAAATTTCAATTGGATTATGATCCGTTGTGGTCCCAATTTATAACAATTTCTTGGTGCCGTGACTCGGATAAGGAACGGTGGGCTTTGGTCCTCCGGGGAGGCGCCCCGCGACATTTCGCGGCCCCGCGACCAACAGCTCACCCCAACCTTACCGATGAACCTAAATTCTAGAATAATGAGCAAAGGAGAAACCGGTAAAATCCCATAAAATTCTGTGCACGGGAGTCCGGACGAAGACGCAGGACGCGTAAGTATATTGCGAAATTTTTCGCGGGTTTGCCGTTCGGGCAGGATTGGGTTTCCTGGAATATAACAAATGAGAGGTTCGATATACTGAACCAAGCGAGTGTGGACCCTTAAGTACTGCGTTTTCCATCTCCCGCGAGGGACTGGGCCAGGAACAAGAGGAGTGAGTGAGTGTGTGTTTGTGGATATTCCAGAAGATGGGGGCGAAGGGCAGCAAGCCTTCGGCTCCCATGGGAAGGGTACCTACTGTACCTAAGAATACCCCTCTGGCGTATATCTTAGATAATTGGAGATATTTCCCTGGAACCCAAGGGAAAGATAAGCAGAAGATGATAGAATATTGTACTAAGATATGGGGAGGGAAGAAGATTTTTAAAAATGTCTTTTGGCCAGTCTATGGGTCAGAAGAAGATTGGGTAAGACAGCAATTAAACCTCTGGGTTAATAGTAAAAAACCCCTTAACCCGGAGGAGAGTCAATATGCAGAAGTCTGGCTGGAAAAACCAGGAACTAGACTTTATCCATTGAATGAACTGAAAACTAAATTAAAGAAAAAGAAGGAAGAATTGGATGAAACCCTTCTGACCCCCCCTCCTTATATTCCTCCTCCTGCTCCCACAGCCCCTCCAGAGGCCCCCAGAGCATCCACTCCCCCACCAGAGTCGGAACAAGAGTCTCCCCCTCCTCCTAGACGCGTAACTAGAAGTCAAAAAGGGGCAGCTCAGATGTACCCTCTAAGGGAAATACCCATGGGGGGACCTCAACCTGTGATCGGATATATTTCCGTACCCTTAAATTCGGCTGACCTACGAGATTTTAAAAGAACCGAGATGGGAAACTTAATTGAGGACCCACTCGGAGTGGCAGAAAGATTAGATCAATTTTTGGGACCAAACCTTTATACTTGGGATGAGATGCAATCTATCCTTGGTCAATTATTTACTACTGAGGAAAGAGATATGATTAGACGAGCAGGAATGAGACTGTGGGATGCTCAACATGTCCAGGGACCCCAAGCAGATATTAAATGGCCACTCCAAAGACCTAATTGGGATAATCAAGATCCGGTACATAGAACTCATATGCAGGATCTGAGAACTACAGTAATTCAGGGAATTAGAGAAGCAGTACCCCGTGGCCAGAATATCAATAAAGCATTTAATGAAATGCAAAAGAAAGATGAAAGCCCTACTGAGTGGCTAGAACGACTGAGGAAAGCCCTTCAACTGTACTCTGGGGTAAATCCAGACGACCCTTTAGGGCAAGCGCTCCTCAAAACTCAGTTTGTGGCAAAATCATGGGAAGATATCAGAAAGAAGATTGAAAAGTTAGAAGACTGGCAGAATAGAGGGCTGGATGAATTACTGAGAGAAGCTCAGAAAGTTTATGTAAGGCGGGAAGAAGAGAGCAGCAAGCGACAAGTAAAAATGATGGTAGCAGTGGTCAGAGAGGATCGCAAAGGGCGAACTGGTGAACACAGATCTGCTGGAACGAAACAAGGGAACGTAGTAGTAGAGAAGGAACAGAGATATTGTTTTTACTGTGGAAAGAAGGGACATATAAAGAAGAATTGCAGACAAAGGATCAGGGATGAGGAAATGTTGAAAACAGAATAGGAGAGTCAGGGGCTCTATATCTTAGGGGACCGGAGTCATCATGAGCCCTTGATAAAATTAAGAATAGGTCCCCATAAACAAGAGTTCACCTTTTTAGTAGACACTGGGGCTGAGAAATCAACTATTAAACAATTACCTGAGGGATGTAAAGTTTCCCCTGAAAAAGTACAGGTAATTGGGGCAAAAGGAGAACCCTTTAAAGTAAACAAAATCAAGAATGTGGTATTCGAAACTGAAAATAAATTTGGAATGGGTGAACTCTTGCTCGTCCCTGAAGCAGAATTTAATCTGTTAGGACGAGATTTAATTGTTGAATTGCAATTAGAAATTAAAGTAAAAAATAATGAACTAACAGTGTCTACTTATCCTTTGACCGTGGATGATCAAAAACAAATTAACCCCGATGTCTGGTACTCTCCGGATACAATAAGTAGACTGGAAATCCCACCAATTAAGATCCAGATTTCCGAACCCCACATACCTGTGAGGGTGAAACAATATCCCATCTCCCTAGAAGGACGGAGAGGATTAAAACCAGAAATCGATCGATTGTTGGCAAAAGGAGTCTTAGAGCCTTGTATGTCACCCTTTAATACTCCCATTCTGCCTGTAAAGAAACCAAATGGGAAGTATCGGCTCGTACATGATTTAAGAGAAATAAACAAAAGAACTATTACCCGGTTCCCTGTAGTAGCAAACCCATACACATTGTTAAGTAAACTAGGACCCCATAATTCCTGGTATAGTGTAATTGATTTGAAGGATGCTTTTTGGGCCTGTCCACTGGCAGAGGAATGTCGTGATTATTTTGCTTTTGAATGGGAGGACATAGAGACAGGCCGTAGACAACAACTGAGATGGACCGTGCTTCCCCAAGGGTTTACGGAGTCCCCTAATTTGTTTGGACAAGCCCTGGAAGAGCTCTTAAAGGAATACCAGGTCCAAACGGGAAACGTGTTTTTACAATATGTAGATGATCTACTCATAGCAGGGAATAATAAGGAGGATGTAAGAAAAGAAAGCATTCGACTCCTAAACTTTCTTGCACAAAAAGGACTACGGGTATCACAGGAAAAGTTACAATTTGTGGAGGAAAAGGTGAAGTATTTGGGACATTATTTGTTTAATGGCAAGAAGATATTGGATCCAGAACGCATTAAAGGAATTCTGGAATTACCTATGCCTGTCACTAAGAGGCAAATTAGGCAGGCATTAGGGCTATTTGGGTATTGTAGGCAGTGGATAGAGAACTACAGCTTTAAAGTTAAATTCTTATATGAACAACTGTCTAAAGACAAACTACCCAAATGGACCCCACAAGATCAAGAGCAGTTTGCCAATCTCAAAAGGGAACTAAGCCAAGCACCGGTTTTAAGCTTACCAGATTTAAAGCGGCCATTCCATTTATTTGTTAACATACATGAAGGTACGGCATTCGGAGTATTAACTCAGGAATGGGCCGGACAAAAGAAACCGGTGGCATATCTATCAAAGCTGTTGGATCCTGTGAGCAGGGGTTGGCCGAGTTGTTTACAAATCATTGTGGCTGCTGCCTTATTACTTGAGGAAACGAATCGCATTACCTTTAATGGAGAAGTAGTTTTATATGCACCTCATGACATCAGGGGAGTGTTACAACAAAAAGCAGAAAAATGGCTTACAGATAGTTGATTATTAAAGTATGAGGGAATACTTGTAGAATCCCCTAAATTATCTTTAAAAACTATTGGGGCAGTTAACCCCGCTGAATTTTTGTACCCAGGAGAAGGTAATGAACTATTGCACAATTGCTTTCAAACAATTGAACAGCAGACACGTATTAGACCAGACTTAGAGGAAGAAGAACTACGATGTGGAGAGATACTATTTATAGACGGGTCATCACGAATCGTGGAAGAAACAGCTGTCCGGACTGCTGAGCGCGGATGGACTCATGCCAGTCGCATTAAAGGCCCAGTGACGAAACCCCACTGGAAAGTAATCAGTGCACCAGGTGATACCAAGATAATATTAAGGAGATAAAGTTATGTAGAGACTTGGTTTGATTATTTTAAAGCTTTACCCTTTGGAGTTAAGTGTGTGATTTGTTTTGCAATTGCTGTTATAATGTCTTTAATAGTGTATTACCTGTGGAAACATACCAAGTGCGGTCGTAAAAATTGTTAAATACCCATGCAACCTGATATAGACTATAGAGACCCCACGGGAATAAGGAACAATTATATACAAAACCTACGATTAAGGTGTAGCAACCCACAGTGTGATTGTTATCCATTTGTATGTTTTAAATGCAAGGTATGCCAGGACAAATGGTGGGTGCACTGTTATGAGGGGTACCCTCCGAACGGAGTCTGTGAACAATGCTATAAATTTGAAAGATCATTAACCGATTGGAAATTAAAACAATTTGAACAAAGACGAGAAATTGTAAAAGGATCCCCCCAATGGTGGGATATTTTTACTAAGGGAATACACCCCCAATATTATTGTTACCACTCAAATCAACCAGTCCCTTTTGTGATTGAAATCGTGGCTGTCCAGTGCCGGAGGGAAGTACTAACCGTGTCTTGCTTGGCCCCATTAATTAAGGCTGTAAAGTGGGAAGCCTATGTAAGCAGGCAAAAAGCCCGAAACAGCTATTCTCCTGAAGAATTCCCTTGCTGCCGAGAAGATGGTACACCCCGTGGCTCGAAGCAACCGAGTCGACGGGCGAGGCAGAAGAGAAACAAACCGTGGAGAAAAGAGCCAGAAAAATGGGATGCAGAAGCAGCCATGGCCGAACTTCCCCAGGACTGGTAAGAATATATTTAAATTGGCAAAATTGACAAACACCCTTTTTCCTGGTATACCATTAGTCTGGTATACCATTTCCTGGTATACCATTAGTCATAACCCAGGCAAAAGGGGAAAACCCACATGAACCATTTAAGTGGGAACTAGTATCTTGGGAAGGAACGAGAACAATAGCCACTTTTAGCGACCCAGGGCCACCTGAATTCATAGTGGAACTTTGTGAATTAATACCAATACCTTGTGAAAAGGGGCCTCCATTTTATATATGCCCGGCCTCTGGACCAACTTACTGTAATTATCCCGGACATTACTATTGTGGGTATTGGGGATGTGAGACAATAGCCTCAGGCTGGTCAGTAAATACTCCTGATAAATATATAAAAGCAACCTGGACTCCTAACGGATGTGTACCTGAAGGCACAGGTGTAGATCTTACAGGTCTACGTGACGAATATGTATCTTCACGTGACAGGGAAATCTGTACCTACATCAAATTTCAAGTATTAAATCCCCAAGATGACAAGTGGTTAATAGGACGAACATGGGGAATACGTATCCATGCAGGAATTCCTAAAGACAGGGGAGGGCACTTTCTCATAAGAAAAGTTAAAATACCACATGATCCACTCCCTGTTGGGCCGAATAAAGTATTGAATCCACCCACTTTTCCTAAGGAAAAGATTGTCCCCACAAGTGTTAACTCCCTATCAGTAACAGACGCGGTGACTGAGTCTTCTGTAGTTAGGGATTCAGGAAAGTCAGAATTCAAAGACCCTTTATGGGATTTAATGCAAGCCTCTTATCGTGCCCTTAATGAAAGCAAACCAGCTCTAACTAAGGAATGCTGGTTATGTTACAATGTTAGACCACCATATTTTGAGGCAATTGGAAAAGTAGGGAAGATTCAATGGTCTAGTGGTTCAAACCCACAAGAATGCCCATGGGATGACCAGAGAAACCATACGCAAGGCATTACTATTCAATTAGTAACAGGCCAAGGAACATGTATAGGTACAGTGCCCAAAAAGTATCAGCCTTTGTGCAACCGAACAGTCACTATAGAAAAACACACTATAGAGAAACACAAGAATAAAAATGACAAATGGGTTATCCCGACACCAGGAGCTAAATGGGTTTGTTCAGACATCGGAGTAACGCCTTGCCTATCCCTAAAGGTGTTTGATAAATCTCAGTTTTGCGTACAGGTGATTATTGTTCCTCGTCTGATCTATCACACCTCTGAGGAGGTGTTACGCCATTTTGAAGGAGACCTGAATAGACAAAAACGAGAGCCAGTTACAGTGGTAACCTTAGCTACACTGCTGATAGCGGGCGGAGTTGGAGCAGGCACAGGCATAGCCTCCCTAGTAAAAGGTCAGGAATTACAAAGTTTGCAGATGGCTGTAGATGAGGATTTAGCAAAAATAGAACAATCTATCCAAAATTTAGCCACTTCAGTAAAGTCTTTATCAGAAGTAGTATTGCAAAATAGAAGAGGATTAGATCTGTTGTTCTTAAAGGAGGGAGGGTTATGTGTAGCTCTCAATGAAGAATGTTGTTCTTTTGCTGACCATACGGGAGTAGTCCAGGACACCATGTCTGAACTCCGGAAAAGGTTAGATCAACGTAAGAAAGATCGTGAGACGGGCAGGTCATGGTATGAGAACTGGTTTAATGTTTCACCCTGGCTAACCACTTTGTTATCTACTTTAGCAGGACCGCTTATTATGCTAATCTTAGGACTTGTATTTGGACCTTGTATATTGCGTTATATTTTACATTTTATTAAGGAAAGGCTTGACATAGCCAAATTGCTTATTCTAACTACAAAATTCGAAACAAAGTATAAGAAGGTATCTATCAATGAAGAGGAAGAATACTGTGAATGTACTATACCACGAAAATGCTATGAATGTAACTGCGAGGTATTACCTTGTGAATGTTATGATAAGTGTTGGGAGTGTGGGAACAAATTAGCTTACAGTACTGAGAATGAAAATGAAAGTAACATCTAATAAACAATAATAGGATAAAAAGAAAAAGGGGGGATTGTGAAAAACTAGGGACTATGGTATTGTTTATTAAGATTTATGCTAAGCCTGATGTAAAGATTAGACAACAAAAGAAAAGATAACCGTGGTCGCTTGTGCAGATTAAACCAGACACCGCTTGCGCAAGTTTTGAGGAAATATCTGCAAGTTTTGAGGAAATATCTGCAAGATGTTCTAAAAAACCTGGCAGACATATGGGTGGGGGCAACTATTGCTTTGCTTAAGTGCTTTACTTGCATAAGTTGACACCAAAATTACTTACAAACCGCAAGACGCTTACTAAGGGCTTTTGCAAAACAATTCTAAAAATTATTGCACAGCAAGTTGAAGACCATATATGGAAAAGGATATCTAAAGGTAACCGAGGAGGACTTCAAGCCTTCAGCCTCAAGCAACTGGGGCATGCGCAGAGTACTCCGTTGAAGATACGAATGCGGAACTGGAGGACTGATAAAAAGGGACTGTTAGAACTGTTCAGTACGGCAGTTGTCGGAGCGCAGACTCCCCTGTCGTCCAGCGCTGTCTTTGCTCATATTCTACTTGCTATAATTAATAAAATTTCAATTGGATTATGATCCGTTGTGGTCCCAATTTATAACAATGGTTTTGTACCAGTAGCAATGGAAAATTACTGAGGTGCGTGACACAGAGAGAAAAAGATCCCATAGAGTGCAGCTGGAGAACACACTGAGAATTCTCACAAGAGAAATCCTTACAGTTGTGACACAGTTTAAGAAAAACAGTCCAGAAGAACAGGACACAGGATAAGGAGTATCTGGAACCGCAGGAGCCCAGGATGGGCTGCAGTTAAACCACCTGAGAAGTGGGAGGATGGGAGGATTGCTCCGTCTCTGCTGCTAACGAACCAATTAAGCTGGTGTGAGCATCTACTGCGCGTGCTTCAAGGGCTGCCAGCAGTGATGAAGATCGTTGGAGGAAGCAAACGACCCCCAGAGACCACCCCCACAGTTCTGTCTGCATGCGGGGAACTCTCTGGAAAAGGATGTTCATGGAGAGCCGTTACGGCTCCGGCCAGGAGGGGACTACAACTCCCATCATGCCACGCGGCACCCAGCGAGCCCCGTCATGGCGTCGCCCAGCCTGGACTACAACTCCCATGATGCAGTGCGACATCCATACGGCACCATTAAGGTGCCGCCCGGCTTGGACTACAACTCCCGTCGTGCCGCGCGGCGGTCCCAGCGCGCCAATTTCGCCCATCATGGCGGAGCTGGAGCTCCCCTCCGATCCCGACCTGCGCAGGTTGGAGCCCGCGGGACCCCCCAGTGGGGGCTTTTGGGGTCCTGGGGGGGTTGGGGTGCTCCTGACCCCCTCTCTTTGTCTCCCCCCCACCTCCAGGCTGTGCACGGGGCCCTGTGCCCCCATCCGGGAGTACATCATGGGCCACGTGCGGCACCCGCGGTGAGGGGGGCACCCCAACATCTGGGGGGGAGGAACTGCAACATCTGGAGGGACCCCAAACCTCGGATCGGTCCCTAAAATACATGGGGGGGGGGGGTGTGTGTTCCTATAGGAATGTGAAGAAGATCAAAAGGGACCTGCTGAGGTATCCGCTGCACCCCAAAGTGGGGGGGGGGGACACCCAAGCTCATCGGGGAGCCTCCAAAACACCTCAGGACCCCCCAAACCCCTTTGCTTGTTATAACACCCCCAAAATTCCATTGGGATCCCAACAACCCCCCAGCACCCACCAATTCCCCCTTGTGACCCCCCCCAACCCCTTTTCTTCTCCCAGATCCATGCACAGGAGCCCAAATTCCTTTAGGACCCCTCCAAATCCCATTTGGATCCCCAGGAACCCCCAGTTCCCTCTCATGATCCTCCCCGACCTCCCCCAACCCCCTCAGGTTTGGGGGACCGGGTGGGGAGCGTTAGAGGGTTTTGGGGGCCTCTATGGGGGTTTGGGGGGTCCCCCAGGGACCAAAACACCCCCCTGCACCCCAAAACCATCCCCCCTGCAGCCAAAACCACCCACTCTGCACTCCAAAACCATCCCCCCTGCACCTCAAAACAACCCCCTGCATCCCAGAATGCCCCCCTGCACACCAAAACCATGCCCCCTGCACCCCAAAACACAACCCCTGCACCCTAAAACCACCCCCATGCATCCCAGAAGCCCCACGGCACGCCAAAGCCGCCCCCCTGCACCCCAAAACACACCTCTGCATCCCAAATCTACCCCCACTGCACCCCAAAACAACCCCTTGCACCCCAAAAGCACCCACTATGCACCCCAAAACCACCCTATGGATTCCCCCATGCACCCAAAACCCTCTCAAGGACCCCCCCCGAATGCATCCTGCAGCCTGGTTTCCCCCCCTGCAACCCAAAACTGCCCTGGGCCCTCCCCCATGATATTTTCCTCCCCACTCCTGAACCCCAGAACCCTTTAGGGACCCCCTCTATACTTTAAACCCCCCTGGGTTTTCTTCTGAAGTGGGTGCTGGGCTCATAGGGGTCCTTAAAGACCCCCCCCCCCTCCCTAAACCCAGTGCTGGGACCTTTTGGGGTGCCCCCAACCCCTCCATAGTCCCTGCAGCCCTTTTGGGGTCCCCAAAATGGGATCTGGACCCCTTTTGGCCCCCAAAACTCCCCTCAACGTTTGGCTTTGGGGCCCCCCTTGCCACCAGGTTGATGCTGGAGGCCACGGGGCTCTCAGGGGCTCGGGGGGCCCAGATCCAGCAGGGCCCAGAGCTACGGGGCAGCCCCATGGACTCCCCAGAAACTGCCCTGGGGCCACTGAGGAGGCAGCTGCAGGAGGGGAAGCAGCGGCTGGTGGGTGCCAACGGGGGAATATGGGGATTTGGGGGGGGTCCTGATGGGCCTGGGGGGGTCTGGGAAGTGGAATTTGATGGTTATGGGGAGGGGTTGGGGTCCCTAAAGGGTCCCAGCGCCGCTTTTTGGGAGGGATGAGGGATATGTGGGGGTCCTGGAGGGGGATTTTGGGTCTATAGGGGATGACATGGGGGAGTTTGGGGCTTTAGGGGGAATTTTGGGGATGCTGGGAGGGGGATCTGGGGTTATGGATGGGTTTGGTGTTAAGGGAGAGGCTTGTGGGGAAATATGGGGCGATATTTAAGGTGTTTGGGGGTCTTGGGGGGTATTTGGGTCCCTCCCATGGCTTTGGGGTCCCTCATTTCCTTGTGTCCCCCCCTCCATCCCTTCCAGTCCCGTCGCTGGATCCAGCTCCGGGCTCTGGCCGCATCCAATGGGAAGCTCCAGGCGCAGCTGCGCCCCCTGCAGGCCCAGGTGAGCAAAGACGGGGAGATAGAGGGAGGGGCGGGGGGGGGGGGCGTGGGCTCACCCCTTTGGCCACGCCCCTTTCAGGCCGTAGGGAGAAGGGCTGTGGCTGCTGGAAGCGCTGAGCATGCTGGACTAAAAGGACGCAAATTAAGTAGGCCCCACATTAATAACATGTAAATAAGGAAGTAACGTGTAAATAAGGTCAGCCCTACATGAAGTGCGTGTGGATAAAGCAGGTCCTACGGTAATTGCATGTAAATAAGGGGGGGGTAACGATGGTGGGATGAGAAGTGGGGAGGGATGGAGAGAGAGGGGGAGAAATGGCAGGAATGTGGGGAATGGGGGTGGGAAAAAGGGGGAGGGGGAATGGGGGGCATAAGGGGGGGAGGGGAGAAAATGGGTATGCGGTGGGGGAGGGGAAGAGGGGACAAATGAGGGGGAGGGGCGAGGAAAGGCCCCATATTCAGCCCCATGGGCCGTAGCCTGGCAACGCGCAGGAAGCGGTACGCGGAGACCCCGTTGCTAGGCAACAGAGTCAAAAAACCCGGAAGTGCGGAGAGCATCGGGGAACGGGGATGGGGAAAGGCAGAAACACGTGGGGGAGAGGGGGCCTCGATTTCCTGTGAAATCTTTATTTATTGGTTAAGTTTCCTTTTTATACATTCTTAAGGTGACCCCTCCCCTCTCCCCTCCCCCCCCCCACGCTATTTACATCGGTGTCAATAAGGCTTCGGATAGACCCCCCCCCATCCCCCCCTTTATCCTCCCCTCTCCCATCCGGGGTATAAAGAGGGGGGGAGGTGCCACCCCCCAACACCCCCGGGTGGGGGATGGGAGGTTGCGTCCCTTGGGTACCCTCCCCCACCCCCCTCGTTTTGGGGTGCTGGGGGGAGGTGAGGCCCATCGCCCCCCTCCCCCACAGACAGCTCATCAACAGGCACTTAATGATCCCCCCCCACCTTCCCCACCCCCGTTTTTGGTTACATGAAGCCCCGAGGGAGGGGAGGGCTCTCCTCTGCACCGGTTACTGCAGGGCTCTCCCTCCTTAAAGAGCCCACGCTCACCGTGGGGGCCCCGTCACAATGGGCAAATCCACAGCGACCGCCACGGCTTTGGGATGGCGGCAGCATCGTGCCCATGGCCACTGGGCACCCAGGGGTGCTCCGGGAGTCACCGCGGGGGGACCAGCCTCTGCCCAGCCGGCTCGGGGAGGTCCCTCACGGGCTGCTCTTCCTCAGTGCCTTTGGTCCGGAGGTGGAGCATGCGAGGGGTCACAGCTCAACGTGGGCCACGGAACAGGGCGTCACGGCCACCTACGAGGAGTGGAGAGGGACCGATGTTGGCACAGCAGAGAATCATGGAATCCCAGAGTGGGCTGGAAGGGACCTTAAAGCTCACCCAGCTCCAACCCCCAGAGGCACGGGCAGGGACACCTTCCACTAGAGCAGCTTGCTCCACGGCCCTGTGTCTCTGTGCACTCCCAGGGCATCCTGGGGATACCCCTAGAGAATCCCAGAGAATGCCTGCAGCACCTCCAGAGCACCCCATGGACCCAGTCAGAGCTCATGCGTCACAATGACCTTGGGGACATGGAGACCACAGGGGTGGCTGATTCTGGAACTCCCCGTGTTCAGGTGTGTGAGGTCACAGAACCCCACGGAACCCTCCAGCAGAGGCACCGTGAGACGACAGCTGCCCCACGGAACACAAGCTGCCGGTGGAGGAGGTAAGAGCAGCTCCTCTGGTGGTTCCCGTCTTGGTGTCTCGGAGCCGGTGCCACCTGTGGACACAGGAGCGTGGAAGGAGGTGGGTGGCGATGGCGATCTTGGGGTGCTGTAGGAGTTGCCAGAACACCTCAAGAGACTTCCCCAGAGTGGCTGCTTTGGACTCGGTGTGTGAGTTGGGCTGGCTGAGCCGGCAGCGGAGCGCTGCGGCTGCCGAGGGATGATCCTGGGATCTGCCCTCATTTCTTGTGGGGAGAGCAAGGGCCTGTGGGGATGGGCCAAGGGGGAACGATTTTAACGTGACAGAGAGGGGAGATTGAGATGAGATCTTAGAAGTTGTTCCCTGTGAGGGTGGTGGGACAGTGGCACAGGGTGCCCAGAGAAGCTGTGGCTGCCCCATGGCTGGCAGTGTTCAAGACAGAGCTGAAAATGCCCTGACTCTTTCCTTGGTACATGGTTGAGTTGCAGGTTTTATTCCATTGTTGGCTAAATCTGAACTATTTATGGAAGCCTATTTTAAGCTTTTCCTAGCTATTTCTTAACTGGTTCAGGCTGTTTCGAACCCTTTTTTCCCCAATTCTAAAACTTTTTGAACCATTTTGACCTTTTCCAAACGTTTTTTGTCCATTTCTTACTAATTTCTTGCCATTTCTAACCAATTTTTGCTCTTTCCTGACTCGGTTTGAGCCATTTTTGGCCATTCCTAACCCAGTGTTGCCAATTTCTAACCCATTTTAAGTCTGGCTATTTCTAAAAGAATTATGGCAATTTGTATCCTAATTTTGGCCATTTCTTACCAGTTTGAAGCTTTTTTTTGGCTATTCCTAGTCTATTCTTGCCTGCTTGTCCCCTGTTTGAAGCATTTTTTACCACTTCTAAACAATTGATGACCATTTCTATCTTATTTTTGCCCATGTCTTACCAGTTTTAAGCCATTTTTGGCAATTCCTAAAGAATTCATGGCCATTTCTAGCCTGGTTTCAGCTTTTCTTAGCTATTTCTTAACTGGCTTGAGCTATTTCTTGGCCCAATTCTAACTCTTTTTAAGCCATTATGGCCATTTCCAAACTGTTCTTGTCCTGTACTTACCAATTTCTTTCTACCCCTTTTTTTGGCCTTCCCTAACTTGGTTTAACCCATTTTTGGACCTTTCTGACCCACTTTAACTTTTTTTTGGCTATTTCTAAACAATGGGTGGTCATTCTCACCTTATTTTTGCCCATTTCTTACCTGGTTTATGCCATTTTTGGCTAATGCTTCACTTTTTTATGGGCATTTCTAGCCTAGTTTAAGCTTTTCTCACCTATTTCTAAACTGGCTTGAGCTATTTCTAACCCTTTTTTGCCCAATACTGACTCTTTAAGGTCATTTTGGCCCTTCCCAAACCATTTCTGTGCAGTTCTTAGCAATTTTTTCTCTGTTTCTAACACAGCTTTTGCCCTTTCCTGACTTGGTTTAAACCATTTTTGGCTTTTTCTAACACATTTTAGGTCTTTTTTGGCTATTTCTAAACCTTTGCTCGTCATTCTTATTTTTGCCCATGTCTTGCCAGTTTTAAGCCATTTTATGGAAATTTCTGAACTATTTATGGAAGTTTCTGGCCTGGTTTAAGCTTTTCTTACCTATTTCTAAACCGTCTTGAGCTATATCTAACCCGTTTTTGCGCAATACTGACTCTTTTTAAGTCATTTTGGCCATTCCCAAACCATTTCTCAACATTTCTTACCAATTTCTTTCTATTTCTAACCTGGTTTTGCCCTTTCCTGACTTGGTTTAAACCATTTTTGCTTCTTTCTAACCCATTTTAAGTCTTTTTTGGCTATTTCTAAGCAATTCCTGGTCATTCTTGTCTTATTTTTGGCCATTTCTTGCAGGTTTTATTCCATTTTTGGCTAAATCTGAACTATTTATGGAAGTTTCTAGCCTGGTTTAAGCTTTTCTTACCTGTTTCTGAACTGGCTTGAGCTATATCTAATCCTTTTTTTTGCACAATACTGACTCTTTTTAAGCCATTTTGGTCATTCTGAAACCACTTCTGTCGGGTTGTTACCAATTTTTTTCTATTTGTAACCTGGTTTTGCCCTTTCCTGACTTGGTTTAAACCATTTTTGGCCCTTTCTAATGCATTTTAAGTCTTTTTTTTTGGCTATTTCTAAACAATTGCTGGTCGTTCTTACCTTATTTTTGCCCATTTTTTGCAGGTTTTATTCTTTTTTTTGGCTAAATCTGAACTATTTATGGAAGTTTCTAGCCTGGTTTAACCTTTTCCTTGCTATTTCTAAGCGGGATTGAGCTATATCTAACCATTTTCTTGCGCAATACTGACTCTTTTTAAGCCCTTTTGGCCATTCCCAAACCCTTTCTGTCCAGGTCTTACCAATGTCTTTCTATTTCTAACCTGGTTTTGCCCTTTCCTCCCGTGGTTTAAACCATTTTTGGCCCTTTCTAACCCATTTTAAGTCTTTTTTGGGTATTTCTAAACAATTGCTGCTCATTCTTATTTTTGCCAATTTCTTAAAAGGTTTATGCCATTTTTGACTAAGTCTGAACAGTTTCTTGCCATTTCTAGTTTGGTTTAGTCTTTTCGTAGCTATTTCTAAACTGGTTTAGACTAGTTCTGACCCTTTTTTGCCCAGTCCTATCTCCTTTTAAGTCATTTTGGCCATTTCCAAACCATTTCTGTCCATTTCTTACTAATTTCCTGTCATTTCTAACCCATTTTTGCCCTTTCCTGACTTGGTTTAAACCATGTTTGGCTTTTTCTAACCCATTTTAAATCTTTTTTTGGCTATTTCTAAGCAACTGCTGGTCATTCTTGTCTTCTTTTTGGCCATTTCTTGCAGGTTTTATTCCATTTTTGGCTAAATCTGAACTATTTATGGAAGTTTCTAGCCTGGTTTAAGTCTTTTTTTGCTATTTCTAAACAATTGCTGGTCATTCTTACCTTATTTTTGCCCATTTTTTGTAGGTTTTATTCCTTTTTTGGCTAAATCTGAACTATTTATGGAAGTTTCTAGCCTGGTTTAAGTCTTTTTTGGCTACTTCTAAACAATTGCTGGTCATTCTTACCATATTTTTGCCCATTTTTGTAGGTTTTATTCCTTTTTTGGCTAAATCTGAACTATTTATGGAAGTTCTAGCCTGGTTTAAGCTTTTCTTACCTATTTCTAGACTAGCTTGAGCTATATCTAACCCTTTTTTTTTGTGCAATACTGACTCTTTTTAAGCCCTTTTGGCCATTCCCAAACCCTTTCTGTCCAGTTCTTACCAATGTCTTTTCTGTTCCTAACTCAGTTTTTGCCCTTTCCTGACTTGGTTTAAACCATTTTGGCTTTTTCTAACCCATTTTAAGTCTTTTTTGGCTATTTCTAAACAATTGCTGGTCATTCTTACCTTATTTTTGCCCATTTTTTGTAGGTTTTATTCCTTTTTTGGCTAAATGTCAACTATTTATGGAAGTTTCTAGTCTGGTTTAAGCTTTTCTTACCTATTTCTAAACTAGCTTGAGCTATTTCTAACCCTTTTTTGCGCAATACTGCCTCTTTTTAAGCCATTTTGGCCATTTTCAAAGGATTTTTCTCCATTTCTTACAAATTTCTTTCTATTTCTAACCTGTTTTGGCCCTTTCCTGACTTGGTTTAACCCATTTTTGCTTCTTTATAACCCATTTAAAATCTTTTTTTGGCTATTTCTAAACAATTGCTGGTCATTCTTGTCTTATTTTTGTCCATTTCTTGCAGGTTTTATTCCTTTTTTGGCTAAATCTGAACTATTTATGGAAGTTTCTAGCCTGGTTTAAGCTTTTCTTACCTATTTCTAAGCTGGCTTGAGCTATATCTAACCCTTTTTTTACACAATACTGACTCTTTTTAAGCCCTTTTGGCCATTCCCAAACCCTTTCTGTCCAGGTCTTGCCAGTGTCTTTCTATTTCTAACCTGGTTTTGCCCTTTCCTCCCTTGGTTTAAACCATTTTTGGCCCTTTCTAACCCTTTTTAAGTCTTTTTTGGCTATTTCTAAACAATTGCTGCTCATTCTTATCTTATTTTTGCCCATTTCATACCAGTTTTAAGCCATTTTATGGCAATTTCTGAACTATTTATGGAAGTTTCTAGTTCGTTTAACCTTTTCCTAGCTATTTCTACACTGGCTTGAGCTATTTCTAACCTTTTTTTGCGCAATACTGACTCTTTTAAAGTCATTTTGGCCATTCCCAAACCCTTTCTGTCCAGTTCTTACCATTTTTTTTTCTGTTCCTAACACAGCTTTTGCCCTTTCCTGACCATGTTTAAACCATTTTTGGCCCTTTCTAAACCATTTTAAGGCTTTTTCGTCTATTTCTAAGCAATTGCTGGTCATTCTTATCTGATTTTTGCCCATTTCTTGCCTGTTTTAGGCCATTTTATGGCAATTTCTGAACTATTTTGAACTATACTGAACTGAATATTCTAAACTGGCTTGAGCTATATCTAACACTTTTTTTGCGCAATACTGACTCTTTTTAAGCCATTTTGGCCATTTTCAATCCATTTTTCAACATTTCTTACCAATTTATTTCTATTTCTAACCCGTTTTGGCCCTTTCCTGACTTGGTTTAAACCATTTTTGGTTCTTTATAACCCATTTCAAATCTTTTTTTTGGCGATTTCTAAGCAATTGCTGGTCATTCTTACTTTTGTCCATTTCTTGCAGGTTTTATTCCATTTTTGGCTAAATCTGAACTATTTATGGAAGTTTCTAGCCTGGTTTAAGCTTTTCCTTGCTATTTCTAAGCGGGATTGAGCTATATCTAACCATTTTCTTGCGCAATACTGCCTCTTTTTAAGCCATTTTGGCCATTCCCAAACCCTTTCTGTCCAGTTCTTACCAATTTCTTTCTAACCTGGTTTTGCCCTTTCCTGACTTGTTTTAAACCATTTTTGGCCCTTTCTAGCTCCTTTTAATTATTTTTTTGGCTATTTCTAAACAATTGCTGGACATTCTTATCTATTTTTCCTATTTCTTAGTAATTTTATGCATTATTGACTAAGTCTGAACTTTTTCTTGCCATTTCCAGCATGGTTTAACCTTTTCCTAGCTATTTCTAAACTGGCTTGAGCTATTTCTAACCCGTTTGCCCAATTCTAACTCTTCTTAAGTCATTTTGGCCATTTCCAAGCCATTTTTTTCCTATTCTTACCAATTTCTTTCTGTTTCTATACCATTTTTGCCTATTTCTAACCAGGTTTAAACCATTTTTGGCTCTTTCTGACTCTTTTTAAGTTTTTTTTGGCTATATCTAAACAATTGCTGGTCATTCTTGTCTTATTTTTGCCCATTTTTTCTTGCAGGTTTTATTCCATTTTTGGCTAAATGTCAACTATTTATGGAAGTTTCTAGTCTGGTTTAAGCTTTTCTTACCTATTTCTAAACTAGCTTGAGCTATTTCTAACCCTTTTTTTTTGCGCAATACTGACTCTTTTTAAGCCATTTTGGCCATTTTCAAAGGATTTTTCTCCATTTCTTACAAATTTCTTTCTATTTCTAACCTGTTTTGGCCCTTTCTTGACTTGGTTTAACCCATTTTTGCTTCTTTATGACCCATTTAAAATCTTTTTTTGGCTGTTTCTAAGCAATTGCTGGTCATTCTTGTCTTATTTTTGCTCATTTCTTGCAGGTTTTATTCCATTTTTGGAATTAAATTATGTAATTATTTACACTTTCATGCTTCTTTGTGCAGATGTGAAAGAATAAATACCCATAAAGTCTCAGAAGTGACACTTATCCTGGGCTGAGTCGTGGTAGCGATGTGGTTTTCTCCCCTGACCTGTCCCAGATAACTGGAACTATAGATGCTTGTCACTCCAGGCAATGTATTGTTCCCTCTGGTTTGTGCTCTGTGGAGAGATGAGGTTATTGTGCAGCCATGAAACTCTTGGGCTTCAACCTTTGGGGTCCCACTCAACCTCACATGAGATTCAAACAGCTTGTTTCTTAACATGCCCTGGAGAATGTTACTAAATCACAGAATCACACAGTGCTTTGGGTTAGAAGGGACTTTAAAGCTCACCTAGTTCCACCCCACCTACCTTCCACTAGCCCAGGCTGCTTGGAGCTGGTTGCTGTGTTAGTAGAACAAGTCCACCTGGTTTCTGGTGTGGTGTTTTATTTATTTATTTAAGTATATTTTCTGTCTTAAATCTAAAACTGAAAGGTCAGAGTCCGATGGGAAGAGGGGTAAAAAGCAGAATTACAGGAATGCAAGAATTAACGTGTGGACACTTGTGTCAGTTTTAAGCTCAGCAGGTCTGTGGCTGAACTGTGCCACAGCGTTTAAACTGTGATGCTTGGATCTAAATGGTTGTAATTCCTTGTCTTGAAACGGAGAGAATGTGAGGTCGAGGAAGGAGGTGTTGGAATGAGCTTGACTCAAGAGAATGCTGGGAGGAAGGAGGAGGGTGGGAAGTGAGAGATGATAACCCCAGCTCTGAGAGAAGCGCTCACAAATCAAGGTGAGGTTCTGCAAAGAGCAGATGGTGGCCCAGGCTTTGAAGTCTTAGTGGTGGACTTTTAGCAAGCCAAGTGAGAGACGGTGTTCTTTGTTAGAGGTACTGCTGTGGACCCTCAGTCATGGCAGGCTCTGAGCAGGGGCAGGAGAGGGCTTAGGCAGGGGCCGTTGGTACCTGCTCATTTCAGGGAGGAACCTGCAGCTGGGTAATACACCCGAGTGTGATGCACTCTGAGTGTGGTGAGTGTATCAGAGTTCAAAGGGTTTCATGTAGCTGCTAAGCAGCTTGGGAGAGAAGATGATAGTCCCACATGCCTTTAGCTCCTTTAGGGTGTGTGTTCCTCTAAGACTACTTAAAGATCAGCTTTTCCCCTGCTTTTACTTCTGTTTCAGACTCTGATTTTGTTACTGAAACTTTATTTGCAGAGAAGAAGGTAGTTCAAATGAACTTTACCAATCCACTGCTGATCAGATGAGGGCCTTCCAACAAGCTGTAGAGAACTTAATGGCCTTTTCAAACCAAAGGAGGACAAGCTTGAGAAGAGCTGGACTGAGGGCCCTGCAGTTCAGAAGCCTCAGTTCTGAGTGGCAGAGCCAGGAGAAGGGTGATGGGAGCTTCTGTTCAGTTGGAGACTGAAGGCAGTTTAGTTTAATTTCTTTTATTTCTTAGGATGAGAATGTGTTGAATTTGTCTTGCTTGCTAAATCAATAGAATCTCTCCTGATGCTGCTGAGACCACAGTTCTGCTATTGCACTGGAGGCACCTTGCTTCAGAGCTGGGCTCTGATTTTCTAACTGTGTCCTGTGTGAGTCCAGCAGCTGTGGGATCCCAACACCTTTGCTCCCCAGGATTGGTCTGAGCTTTTGTCAATGACTGGTGATGTGTTTGCCCATGGTCATTGGGTTTTTTTGCACTGGCATTAGTACAGCTGTAAAATAAAGAGCCATTCATTACATTCGTAGTGCGAAGGAGCAAAGCGAAGGCTTGGCAAGGAGTGGCAGTGACTTTCGTCTCCTCTTTGTGTGCATCATGGTGCTGCTGGGACCAGTGGAGAGGTTATAGGGGACTGGTTCAAAACATCTTTTCAGTTTCAACTCTGAAGGCTGCAATGTGGCAGGGAGCCTGCAGTGTGCTGCAGAGCAGCCGCAGCACTGTTACAACCTTAGATTTCTGGTTTATTCATTTATTTAGTTCCTAGTGTCTGTGTTTGATCCAGAAGTCTCATTGTTCTGCCTGCCTGCAGGCGGTTGAGGGCACTGGTGGTTCTGGCAGGCGTGGAGTGGGCTGCTGGAGACAGGGCTGTCTAGAAGTGGGCAGTGGGGAGGGAAGTGTTCTTGTCTGCAGCAAGTCCCCTGCTTCTTAGGTTGGAGGGGCTGCTGCCCCTATGGAAGGGTGCACCAAGTCTCCCCAGGCAGCTCAGGTGTTGCTTTGCCACAAAGGGGCCTGAGATGGGCTGGTGAGACTGCCCCTGCTGTTCTGTAGTGCAGGGTCTGTGCTGGCTCTGCGTTGTGCCGTGGCAGTCACAGGGGTGTTTCACACCGGTTCACTTTCTGACCGCATCTGTATTGGTTTGGTTTTGGGCAGTGAATGAAATTGTGCTTTTCTTATGGTTTTATTACTTATGGTAATAATTCCTTATGGTTTATTACTTTTTCAAGTTCCCTTAGGTGTTTTCATCAGGAAATGTCATCTTTTGTCAGGTGGACACCAGATTTAATTGCTGAAAGGCCAAGTCTCCATTGTGCTTGTATTATTTAGTATTTCCTTGCGTTAATCTGATGATACATTCTGAAATTGAGTTTCCCCTTTTCCCTCCCCTCCCCCCCCTCAGTATTTGTCATCCTCTCTGTGTAGTAAGTAACATTTGGGTTAGTTGGCTTTAACTGGGGAGTAAGAAGGAGGCAGGGTTGGAATTGTTTTGAAAGCTATAGATGAGTTTTTGTCTGCCCTATAGAAGGGCATCACCTGCTTACTGCTGTAGTGCAGTATTGGATAATTTCAATCAATGGAGCTACAGCATTTTGCAAAGTGGTGGATACAGGTATTTTCAAGTCCTCATTTCAGGAGGCCACTTAGTTTTACCAAAGTCATTTGGACATATTCATAGATGTGAGGTTTTCTCCACTTCACCGATTCAGAATGAAATTAATTGTGCTGAAACACTTGACTGAATTTAAATTTTAGAGTAATTCTTGTGCCTCTTCCTTCATTGATGCATCTGTTAAAACTGTATGGTTTTGTTCTCTTGAATTTGTTTGGGGTTCTGTGTTGGGTTTTTTTCCCTCCCAGAAAGAGGCATAAGGTCACGGTCACTCACTATTTCATTAGAATTAGCTTTTTTCAGGGACTGTGACCTTACCTTGTTGAAGCCACTTTGGCAGCTTTTTACCCGTACGGAAAACAACTTGTGTCATGACATGGCCAAGCCTGGGATTCTTCTTCCTCTTCGTCGTGCGCTTGCAGAACTCTTCCTCGTTACAGAAAACAGAGTTAGTATAAGCAGTTCCTGTACTTGCACCCCTCCTCTCCCCTGTGCCCAGAATGATATGTAGTTCAGTGTTAAATTAAAAGCAGTTTTCCTTTCCCTTGGCAAAGTTCATCAGAGCTTTAGAACCATTAAATGCTTCAGAAACATGACAAACTTTCTCTTGTGGAGTCTGGCAGCAAATTCTACTAGAGGGGCCATGCTGTTGCCATATCCATTGTGGAGCCTTATATAATAGTCCTGACTCCTCCTTATGCACTTCAGGCAGCAAGCCCTACAGCCACTCTTTATTCTGAGAGGAATGCTGCTTTAATAATGAATTTAAAGGTATTTAAATGTGCTTTTCCTTGAGTTGGTTTTGCACATTACGTAGGAACAGCCTGTAACAAACTGATTTCTGTGTTCACAAACTGTGTTCTAGTCAGGGAGAGTCTTCTGTGTAGTTCAGATACCTTTGGTTCATGGGGACTACTGTAATGATCAGCATTTTAATGATAAGGAGTAGGATGATATCTTTACTAGAAGTGTTGGTGTTCATTGAAGGCTTTGTTGCAGGAGCTTGGATCTGTACAAGAGTATTTGCTTGTCTTAAATACTGAAGATCAACTTCATCGCTGCATGGCACAGGTCATAAGATTGCACAACCTCAGTGATGTGTGGGTTTGCACTATCTTTCTGACAGGCAGAGATAATGAATGGTTTCTGACTGCCCAGTGCAGTTGTATAAAGCAGAGATAAATGTACTTTGACTTCCCAATACCCTGAAAGGCTTCTGAAATACGTGAATGAACTACGCACAAATGTTCTCCTTTCCTAGTCAGCTGATGTGCCACAAAGTGGCTGTTGGGTGTCATCTGGTTTACCAAAGTGACCTCTCAAGTGCCAAAAGGTGGGAATGGGGATGGGGGCTGGTCTTTCAGTAGCTGGAAATGCAGTTGACTTGCTGGAACTGCCTGGATACATGACAGTTGTTGCACTACTACCTTCTTAGGTTGGAGGGGCTGCTGCCCCTATGGAAGGGTGCACCAAGTCCCCCCAGGCAGCTCAGGTGTTGCTTTGCCACAGAGGGGCCTGAGATGGGCTGGTGAGACTGCCCCTGCTGTTCTGTGGTGCAGGGCCTGTGCTGGCTCTGCGTTGTGCTGTGTAGTCACAGGGATGTTTCACACTGGTTCACTTGGTTTGGTTTTGGGCAGTGAATGAAACTGTGCTTTTCGTATGGTCTGTAGAAGTGGCCACTTGGAGAAGGAAAGCAATGCTGGAGGGATGGTCACCTTCCTACCCTATTTTTTTTTGACACAAAGGGCAGCTCCCCAGAGAAGTTGTGATGTTCCAGGGACAGAATTCATTATCCTAAAATCATAGAATCCCAGCCTCCTTTGCCTTGCAAGGGATCATAAAGCTCATCCAGTTCCAGCCCCCTGCCACGGGCAGGGACACCTTCCTCTAGAGGAGCTTACTCCAAGCCCCATCCAACCTGGCCTTGAGCACTGCCAGGGATGGGGCAGCCACAGCTTCTCTGGGCACCCTGTGCCAGTGCCTCAGCACCTTCACAGAGAAGAATTTGTGGCTAAGAGCTCATCTCAGTCTCCTCTCTGGCAGGTTAAAGCCATGTTTAAAGACTTCACTTTACAGATGCAAGCTTTGAGCAGCCTGGTCTAGTAGGTGTTCCTGCCTGGCAGGGGCTTGGGACTGAATGAACTTTGAACCCAGAGCAGGCTGGAATTCTATGGCAAATGGGATTCTGTGATAAATGTAGTTATATCTGGAGTTCTCCAGTAACTCCACGAGAAGAGTTAGGCCTGCAAAACCTAGTCATTCTAGGGATGACTGTTACAAGGTCTCCCCTGAGCCTTCTCTTCTCCAGGCTGAACAAGCCATCCTGCTGCAGCAGTCCTACAGTCCCTTCTCATATGTTGTGTCCTGCTTTGAGTTCATGGAAGCAAGTCCTTCCACAAATCACAAGACTTTTGTCACGATCAAATAGTCAGCAGTCCTCAAAAGCAGTTCACAAGTTGTACTTGTAGAAATTTATCTTATCTGTTCTGCTTGAGAAACTACAATAGCATAATAGCTCGCATGGGCACTAAATCCATACATTTTCTGGAGCTTAGAAGGGCATGCTATGGGTATGGCACTGGTAAATAATCAAAACCAGAATACCTTGGATATCCCGGAACACGACATGGGTATGTAGTCGGCAGTGTCCTGCTTCTGTGGCTGAGAGTACCGCAGGGTCCCTCAATGAATTCTTTGAATTTCAGTGAAAGGACTTTTAAAGGACTGCTTTTTAGGGACTGTTGTTTCCAGTGTAGAGTTGTGTCCTGGGTTTAGCAGTAGCAGTCCATTTTTCTCCTTCTTAGTAGCTGGTGCAGAGCTGTGTTTTGACTTTCGGCCTGGGAGCAGAGCTGATAACACTGATGCTTACTCTGACCAAGGACTTTGTGAGTCTCATGCTCTGCCAGGGAGGAGGGGAAGCCGGGAGGAAGCAGGGACAGGACACCTGACCCAAACTGGCCAAAGAGGTATTCCATACCACAGCCCGTCATGCCCAGGGAGGTAACGGGGAGTTACCCGGAAGGGCAGTCTCTTCTCGGTCGAGCTCGTTTCGGCAGGTGGTATTGTACTCAGTAACTACATTATCCAGAGACACCTGGAAGGAGATTAACTGCTTATCTGTAGTTAGATATAGTAGAAATAAGAAGAAAGTGAAGCACAAAATTGCTTTCTGTACATTCTATACTCTATTTGTCATTGATACGTTGCTTTAACTACGACAGTGCTTTTTAGTTAGCTGTGTGATAATTAGCCTTGAGTCTTGTTTTATATTTTTTGGCAAACATTACTTGGAGGTAAATCCATGCATATATTGCACATGTATTAATTAGGCTGTCTCATTTATTGCAGCTGAAAAAAACTCCACCCACATCATTTTAGATGAGACCAATGTAAAAAAAAAGAAAACAAACAAAAAAAGCTCAATGTAGAGTAAACCAGAGTAAACCTCTTTCTTGTCTTATTTGCTTTCCAATCTATTTAAGGAAATCTGAGTTCCTATGGCTCTTGCCTACTATAGATTTTGGACAAATGAATACACATCTCCCTGAAATCAGTGTAGCACAGCATCAATATTTTTTTTCCTAATCTTCCACTTTTTCCCATGTACTTTTTCAGACACAGGAACTACACATACGTTCTAACTTCCAGAATAAATTGTGTGGTTTATCTATCCATGCACCTCCATATTTGTCATTAGCTCAGAAACTCAAGACCTATAAATTGGATGCCTAAAAATCCTAGAATATTCCATCATGGTATTGTGGGCTTAGACAAATACCTAGTAAATCATAAATCCAACAAAAACCTGCTTGTTTTCCTTAAAATGTTCCCTTAAAATGTGATCTTTAAAGTGCAGGTATCCATTTTTACTGTAACCAAGATGTTCAGACAGCCACTGCATGTTTAGCAATGTTCCTGTGAAACTCTCATTGTATGAAGAAGAAGATGTCAAATGAGCCAAAAAAAAAAGAATGTTTGCGTATTTGCTTATCCAATCCATCACTATGCATCTTGAACTAAAATGAGATCTGAAACAGAAATAAGGTTACAGCTTTCCTTCACTTCAGCAGCTGGAAATTTGCACCTCGAGGTGTAAGGAAGATACTTAAAAATAGAACATCTAAAAGGGCTTTGGATTTCTGGCTCTCATTCTTGAGCTCTTGCTTCTTCTGTGGGGCTCCTGTAAGTGCTACCCTCCCGTGCCAGTTATACATGCATATACATACATTTCTGTTTCATATGATGGCTGCAGATAGCCATCGTTAGGCAACAGAAGGGTTCTCGTCTTCACAGAACCTCACAATATCCTAGTGAATTCCAGAGTTTCTGCAGAATATGCAGCCTTTATTGTTCTTTCTTTAGAACCTTCATCAAAAGGACAACAAGAAAAGACAAAAAGAGAAAAATCTTTCCATTTATTTCAATATAAGGTTTATTTATGTATGTCTACCTTACATTCCTGCAATTACTATTTTTTCCTATAAATACAGTAAAATGTCATAAACTTAATTGAATCCTGTGATCTGTGGTCAGTTCTGTTCCCGATGGAATCAGTGGGAACTTACTTCTTATTTATTATGCCCCCTTTTTTTTTTTTTAACTTTGACATCTCTTTCTGTAGTGTATGTTCACACATAAGGGATATGTGTGATATTTTTTATATTGATAAAATATCAAAGAACATGAAGATTAATAAATTTCTTGTTTGAATTGAATCTAAATTTAGTCTCACATCTGGAATGAATTGTGTGTGCTTACAGTACGTCTTTGTCACTAATTCTTTTGGTGGTGTTTTTAGTGTTTGGACACGATTAATTCACATTGTAAGAAAATGGATATTAAAAAAACTTCTAGAATGTCCCTCTGAAAATTCTGGGGGAGAAAACCACCTCACCACAGAAGCTAAATTGAAGCCTGTTTCTAGTTTTCCTAATTATTGATTTCTCAAGGAAAATATTCATCACCTTGGTCATTAAACAGAATGAGTAGCTGGAAATTTGATAAAAAAAAAGCATTTCTGGGCTTTGATCTCCTTAAGAGAAATGGTGCAAAGTGTCTGAAGTCAATGAGCAGCAAAATGAAAAGGAATCCGCATGAATGTGTACGTGAGGCATCATCAGAGCTACTTTTGCATCAGCACAACTTTCACTGTGTGGTGAGCAGCCGGCAGTGCTTAGAGGGCTAAATAATCCTTATTGAGGACGAGCAGTTCTGAAGAGCACGGTTCATGTCTGCCTCAGCT
The DNA here is from genome assembly GCF_033815535.1 of Pezoporus flaviventris. Classification (NCBI taxonomy): domain Eukaryota; kingdom Metazoa; phylum Chordata; class Aves; order Psittaciformes; family Psittacidae; genus Pezoporus; species Pezoporus flaviventris. The sequence goes on from NW_026893068.1 coordinate 77,222, forward strand.
CTCTCTTATCATATAGATAAATCAGTTCTGATGTGATCGCAATTGGAAAGAATCGTGTGCGTTATTTTCAAAATGATGATTCTTGTTTTACATCAACCTCATCTTTATCCAAAATGCTCTGTAAACGGTTGTTTGGGGCTCTTCTCTTCTGCAAGAAACCTTGCAATATAATCTTTTTGGAAAATTGAGGGATAATCTGCTTCATTCAAGAGCTAGGTTTGCTTCAGCGCTCTGTTTTTCTACTTTGCCAGAACCCATGTGTGAATGATTATCGCATGATACTCTAAAGCCTTCTAATGTTGCATGTACACATATATGCTATTAGCTGCAGCAGTGACATTTTTATGACCTTTAGGTGAGGTAGTTCATATCTTCACAGATTTGGGAAAACAGTAATGATGCTTTTCTTTCACTTGGCTTAACAACCTTTTTAACTGTGAGCCGTCAGCACATTCACTGAATTATGGCAGTAGAAAAGTATGCAGAACTTTGATCCTGGACTAGACAGTAATTGAGAAAAGCTAAAAGAGCTCTTCTGCAGTCACAGGGTATTTTTAAGAAAGGATGCATTCATGCCTGTCTTTCCTAGAACCAAGTATGAAGATGAAATAGAGCACTGTGGGCTTTCGGGAAAATAAGCAAGCCTGATGTTTTATCATCTTTCTTGGGTTTAATACATATCTCTACAAAGTCTGAGTCAAACGTTTATTCTGACCTGGGTTTAAATTCTCTGTTAGTGTAGAAATAGCAGATAGTACACACTAAAGTTCAAGACGTGCTGTTAAGCAGGTTTGATGCTTGAATGCTTCACGTAACCTTCAGGACATAGGTAATGTTTTACACAAAAGTACTTTTGGGGAATAGAAAGGGAAAGAGAAAAAAAAGCTTATGAGTGTTATTTTTGAAGGGTGTTATTTTTTTATCAGTAGACTGTTTTCACTTAAAGGGTTATTTTTCAAAACGCCCAAATAGAAGATGCCTTTTTGTTTGTATCCTGCATTTTTTTGAGTAAGGCTCTAATTACCTTACAATCCAAGGTTTTGAATTTAGTTTCACGTAGCTGAATTTCCATATGTCACAGATGAATCACAATTTTTATTGTTGAATTTGGTTACTACTCCTATATTTTCCCTTCTAAAGTGTAAGAGATCCTTCTGTTCTGAGACTTGTACAAACAATTGAGCTCTTTTGTTTTAAATAATAATGAACAAATATTTTCTTAATTTTGATAACATTTATGTTTTATTGTCAGTTGTGTTTAAAGTTAATTCCATTTCCTTTTTTAATGCCATCTCTTCTCCGGGCTTCATAAAAAGAAGTGTGGCCAGCAGGTAGGGGTGATTCTTCCTCTACTCTGCTCATGCAAGATCCCATCCAGAGTACTGTGTTCAGCTCTGGAGTCCTCAGTACAGGTCCAGAGCAGAGGGCCACAAAAGTAATCACAGGGATGGAGCACCTCTGTTACGAGAAAAGGCTGCGAGAGTTGGGCTTGCTCAGCCTGGAGAAGAGAAGGCTCTGGGAACACTTTATTGCCCTTTTTCAGTACTTAAAGGGGGCTTATACAAAAGACAGAGGCTTTTTGATGAGCCTGAAGTGACATGACAAGGGGCAATTTGTTTTTATCTGAAAGAGGGTAGGTTTAGATGGGATATAATGAAGATGGTTTTTACAAGGACCTACACGCACCTTTTCACAAGGTGTTACAAGGTTTTTTCACAAGGTTTTTTTTTACAAGGTTTTACACACACACACACACACACACACACCTTTTTACAAGGGTGGTAAGAAACTGGGAAAGCTTTCCCAAAAAGCTGTTGATGCCCCATCTTTGGAAGTGTTCAAGGTCAGGTTGGATGAGCTTTGCACAACCTGACCTAGTGAAATGGTAAGCTCGTGGTAAGAAGGTTGGACTAGATGATCCTTAAAAGCCCCTTCAAACACAAATCGTTCTTTGAGTCTACAATTTTGGTTATTGTTTTTTTTTAATATAAAATGATGACTTTTTTTTAGCAGATTAGTAAGGTGAAATCCCCCCTGCTTTAAATCTGGAAATCTGTAGGTGAAGTTGTCACCTCAGGTCACTTTATACTCAAAGAAGGCAATACATGTCTTTTTGGCTCTGATTCATAGATTTTATTTTGTTATCTGTATAAAGTCAGTCTGCTTGGTTTGTTTTTGGTTTTTTTTAGGTATCTAAATAAGAAAGTGGGCAAAAAAGAACGATTGCACTGCCATGGAGTCTGGTGGAATCCCAGAATCACACAGTGGCTGAGGTCGGACGGGAGCTCTGAAGGAAGTCTTGTTCAATCATAGACTTTGTTTTTATTAATTTTATCTGATTTCACTGAACCATACCCAGCCAGCTTTAGAGGATCCGAGGATGGTTTCCACAACGCCTCTGGGCAACCTGCAGCAGTCCTCAGTCACCCTCACGTTACAGAAGTGTTTCCTTTTCTTCAAATGGAGCCGGTGAGATTATTACCTTGTAAAAATACTCACTTTAAGTAGATCCTGACTAGTGATTGCCTATTTAACACATGAATGTATTCTAGAGTCTTTCATTGTTACGGCAAATATATTGTAATAATTACTGAAAGATTAAATAGCATGCAGAGTTAAAAGCTGAAGTACCACCTTGGCCTAAGAGGACTTAGGAATTGCTTGTTCCAATCTAAATGCAATCCGTGTTCGATACCTTGTGAGAAGTTGATAATGGTTGGGGTTATTCTAATCCCATTGTGGTTTAACTGCAGGGTCAGAATCGTCTGCCTTTCCTTGCAATGCCTGTGCAACGATTAATGCCTGAACATGAGTTCTGGCGGCTTTAAGTATTAGTTCCTTTTCAGTGGCTGTGAGTGCCCTGATGTCATAGGTGCTGGGGATGGTGTCCTCATTGTCTGCCAGCCCTGCCACCGCTGCTGTCTGCTTGGGGGCAGCCACTGTCCACGATGTTCTCAGACAAGTCAGGAAGCGCATTGAGCAAAGCACTCATATCATAGATGCTGGGGACAGTGTCCTCATTGTTCCCCACTACCAGTGCTGGCTGCCTGCGGCAGCCACCCTCCACCACAGACTTGGACAGGTCAGGGAGAGCACTGAGCAAAGCAGACAAATCATAGACAGCAGGGATGGTGTCCCTATTGTCTGCCAGCCCTGCCACCGCTGCTGGCTCCTTGGGGCAGCCGCCTTCCACCATGTTCTCTGACACATCAGGGGGAGCACTGAATAAGGCACTCATACCATGGGTGTTGGGGATGGTGTCCTTGTTCCCCATCCCTGCCACGGCTGCTGGCTCCTTGGAGCTGTTGCCCTTCACCACTTTCTCAGACCCATCTGGGAGAGCACTGAGCAAGGCGTTCATCCTGTGGGTGCTGAGGATGCTGTTCTGACTATTCCCACAGCTGCTGGTTCCTTGGGGCAGCTGCTCTCCACCGTGTTCTCAGTCAGGTCAGGGAGAGCACTGAGCAAGGCAGACAAATCATAGACCCCAGGGATGGTGTCCCTATTGTCTGCCAGCCCTGCCACCGCTGCTGGCTCCTTGCGGCAGCCGCCTTCCCCCAGGTTCTCAGGCACATCAGGGGAGCACTGAGCAAGGCACTCATACCATGGGTGTTGGGGATGGTGTCCTCATGGTTCCCCAGCCCTGACACAGCTGCTGGCTCCTTGCGGCAGCCGCCCTCCACTGTGTTCTCAGTCAGGTCAGGGAGAGCACTGAGCAAGGCAGACAAGTCATAGACCCTAGGGACGGTGTCCTCATTGTTCCGCAGCCCTGCCATTGCTACTGGTTCCTTGTGGCAGCCGCTCTCCACTACATTTTCAGGAACATCAGGGAGAGCACTGGGCAAGGCACTCCTATCGTGGGTGTTGGGGATGGTGTCTGCATTGTTCCCCAGCCCTGCCACGGCTGCTGGCTCTTTGGAGCTGCCACCCTTCACCGCTCTCTCAGGCACATCAGGGAGAGCACTGAGCAAGGCACTCCTCTCATGGGTGCTGAGGATGCTGTTCGGACTATTCCCCAGCCCTGCCATGGCCGCTGGCTCCTTGGGGCAGCTGCTCTCCACCGCGTTCTCAGTCAGGTCAGGGAGAGCATAGAACAAGGCAGACAAATCGTAGACCGCAGGGACGATGTCCCCATTGTCTGCCAGCCCTGCCACCGCTGCTGGCTCCTTGCGGCAGCCGCCCTCCGCCGCATTCTCAGTCGGGTCAGGGAGTGCACCGAGTAAGTCAGTCAAATCGTAGACATCAGGGACATTGTCCTCGCTGTTCTCCAGCGCCGCCGCCGCTGCTGCTGGCTCCTTGGGGAGCTGCTGGACTTGGGCAGGCTCAGCAGAGACTGGCAGCCCCGGGACAGAGGGCAGCACACAGGCACGCACAGGAGGCGGCATGGCCGGAGCGGTGAAGCTCACGCCGGGTACCTCCGATGCCGTGGGCAGCTGGAGAGGGAGCCTCTCTGTTGGGAGAAGCAGAGAGGTGCTGGGGTGAGAGTTTGGCAGGCAGAGCCGGCTGGGGTTTACCTGTAGGGCAGGAGCACCAGGAGGAGCGGGAGCTGCTGCTGTACCTGCCCCGGCAGTTGGTCAGTGCCGGTTGGGCGGGGGCCAACTGCCCCCTCCCTCGGGTTCCGCCCCAGTTCCACGAGTCCTGGCTGCTTCAGCAGCCTCGCGGGGCTTTGCTTTGTCAGCCCCAGCAGCTGCCCCTCGCAATGCTTTCCTGCCCTGCTGGTGATCTCCTGGCCTAAACGAGGCTTTCCCGTGCCGGCTGTGGTTTGGGGGAGGTGAATTTCATGTGCGAGGGGAAGGGATGGGGCCGACACCGCCGGCCCTGGGATGCTGATGTGCGTGTTTCCCAATCTTCCCCAGTGGTGGAAGTGGGAAGGGGGCTTGTGGCACTTCTGGCAGAGTTTGACCAGGACTGGTCATTGGCAGTGAGGGTGCTAGTGCTTTGTCCAAATGTGTGGTACGTGAGCGTTTGAAGGGCGTGAGAACCCTGTGTAAAACCACATTTGGGGTTCCCCGTGTGACCGGGACACCCTTGTAATTCTGTGCTTTGCATCCCAGGCTCTGGGCGCAGTGGGCACGGGCCACTTGTGGATTGTGGTGGCAGTTTGTCAAGGCAGAGGGGACACAGCCGACTGCCTGAGACAGCATCTCCCCAGAACGTGGGCCCGATGATCCGCACTGCGGGCTGGGGGTGAGTTCACCTCCAGATACTGGGATATCAGAGCAGGAGGATCTCCAGAGCTGTGCTGTGCTGTTCTGTGCCATGCCATGCTGTGCTATGCTAAGCTGTGAGGCAGTCTGAGGTGCTGTGCTGTTCCCTTTTAATCTGTGCACTGACCATTATTCAGATAATGATGAGCCTGTTATTTGCCTGAAATGTCAGAGGTTTTTTCAGATCAGTGATAATTTTTAAGGACTCACAATGGTTCATGTGGAAAAAGATTTAATTTCAATTTTTTTTTTTTGTTTGTTTCATATCACCTTAGGAAAATATTCCTCATATCCAGGCTAGGGAGAGAGTCGCAGACTCTTGCCCAGAGGAGCTGTGGCTGCCCCATCCCTGGCATCTCTGACTCCTCTCTGGCCCATCTATGACCATTCATTGACCCCTATTTGACTCCTCTAAGACCCCTCTCTGACTCCCCTATGACTCCTCTATGACACTCTGACACCTCTGTGACTGCTCTATGACCCCTGTGTGGTTCCTCTATGAGTTTTGGGGCTGTTTTGGCCTGGTTTTCAGGGTGCTTTGGGTGTTTTGGGCTCTTTTAGGGGTGTATTGGGGTGTTTTCTGGTGTTTTAAGGGTGCTTGGGGTTGTTTCAGGGTGCTTTGGGGGTGTTAAACTGTTGTGGAGGGGGTTTGGGCTGGTTTTGGGGTGTTTTGAGCTGTTTCAGGGGTGTTTTGGGGTGGTTTTGGAGTGGTTTGGGGTGTTTGAGACTGCTTTGTGGGTGTTTTGGGATGTTTTGGGCTGTTTTGCAGATATTTTTGGCTGGTCTGGGGGTGTTTTGGACTGCTTTGGGGTGTTGTAGGGGTGTCTTGGAATGTTTTGGGGTGTTTTGGGATGGTTTTGGGGATATTTTGGGCTGGTTTGGGTGTATTTTGGGCTGTTTTGGGCTGGTTTTGTGGTGTTTTGGCGGTTTAGGGCTGGTTTTGGGGTATTTTAGGCTGGTTTGGTCTGGTTTTGGGGTGCTGACGTGCCACCCCCCAGTGCAAAGGGCTGTGTCCCTGTTCTCTCTTATGGAACCGGTGCTGAGCCCCGATCCCCCCCTACCCCTGGAGAGGCCGTGGGGGGGCGCCCCCCCCATCAGGTCCAGGGCCCCCCCCCCATATGGAGACCCCCCCATGTCCCCCTTGTATGTGGTGCTGGGACCCCCACATGTGGGTCTGGGATCCTCCCTCCATATTGGGGACACCCCAGTGCCCCCCCCCCCCATTGCCCTTTGCCTCCCCCCCCAAGCCTTGGACCTACCCCAGAAGGTGTCGCAGCTCGAGGCCAGGCTAAAGCAGCTCCACAGCGACCTCCAGAAGGTTCCATTTTGGGGGGGGTTGGGGTGATTTGGGGCTGTTGTGAGTTCTCACTGGGTGGCATCTATAGGAGCAGCAGGACAAGGTGGTTTGGGGTGTTTTGGGGGTGTTTTGGGAGTGGTTTTGGGTGGTTTGGAGTGTTTTTGTCCTGTTTTGGGTCTGTTTTGGGGCTCTGACCCTGTATCCCACAGGTGAAGCAGGGCAAGGTGGTTTTGGGGTAGTTTTGTACTGGTTTTGGGGTGTTTTGGGCCTCTGACCCTGCATCCCATATTAGAAGCAGGACAGGTGCTTTGGACTGCTTTGGGAGTGTTTTCACCTGTTTTAAGCCTGTTTTGGGGCTCTGACCCCGTGTCCCATTGGAGAAGCAGGACAAGGTGATTTTGGGGTTGTTTTAGGGTGGTTTTGTGGTTGGTTTGGGGTTTTGTGGCTGGTTTGTGGTTCTGAACCTGTATCCCGTAGGAGAAGCAGGACAAGGTGGTTTTGGTGTGGTTTGGGGGAGTGGTTTGGGAGTGGTTTTGTGTGTTTTGGGTTGTTTTTGTCCTGTTTTGGGGATGTTTTGGGGGTTTTGCAGTGTTTTTGTCCTGTTTTGAAGCTGTTTTTGGGGCTCTGACCATGTATCTATAGCAGAAACTCTACAAGGTGGTTTTGGGCTGGTTTTGGTCTGTTTCGGGTTGGTTTTGGCCTGCTTTTGGCTTATTTTTGTCCTGTTTTGGGGCTCTGATCCTGTATCCCATAGAAGAAGCAGGAAGAGGTGGTTTTGGGGTGGTTTTGGCCTGGTTTTGTCCTTTTTCTGGCCTGTTTTTGGACTCTGACCGTGTATCCTGCAGGAGAAGCAGGACAAGGCAGTTTTGGGGTGTTTTGGCTCTGTTTTGTGGCTCTGACCCTGTATCCCATAGGAGAAGCAGGACAAGGTTTTTTTGGGGTGGTTTTGGGGCTATTTTGGATGTTTTGGGGCTGTTTTGGCCTGTTTTGGGGCTGTTTTGGGGTCTGACCCTGTATCCCAGAGGAGAACCCTCACAAGTTGGTTTTGGGGTGGTTTGGGGGTCGTTTGGTGGTGTTTTGTGGCTGATTTTGCTGGTTTTGTCCTGTTTTGGGTCTGTTTTGAGGCTCTGACCCTGTATCCCATAAGAGAAGCAGGACAAGGTGGTTTTGGGGTTGGCTTGGGCTGTTTTAGGGGTGGTTTTGGGTGTTTTGGTGTGTTTTTTTCCTCTTTTTGGCCTGTTTTGGGTCTGTTTTGGGGCTCTGAGCCTGTATCCCACAGCAGAAGCAGGACAAGGTGTTTTTTTGGTGTTTTTAGGGTGGTTTGGGGTTGTTTTGGGGGTGGTTTTAAATAGGTTTTGGTTGTTTTTGTACTTTTTTGAGCCTGTTTTGGGGTTCAGAACTTGTGTCCCACAGGAGAAACAGGACAAGGTGGTTTTGGGGTGGTTTTGGGGTGGTTTTGTCCAGTTTTGGGGCTCTGACCTGTGTCCCATAGGAGAAGCAGGACAAGGTGATTTTGGGGTGGTTTTGGCCCATTTTGGGGGTTGTTTGGGGTGTTTTGGCCTGCTTTTCTCCTGTTTTTGTCCTGTTTTGGGGCTCTGACCCTGTATGCCATTGGAGAAGCAGGACAAGGTGGTTTTGGGGTGGTTTGGTGGTGTTTTGGGGGTTTGCTTTGGGTGTTTTGGCCCGTTTTTGGCCTGTTTTGGGTCTGTTTTGGGCCTCTTACCCTGTATGCCCTAGAAGAAGCCGGACAAGGTGGTTTTGGGTTGTTTTTGGCCTGTTTTGGGTCTTTTTTGGTGGGCTTTGTCCCTGTATCCCATAAGAGAAGCAGGAGAAAGTGATTTTGGGGTGGTTTTTGGGTGCTTTGGCTTTGTTTTTGCCTGTTTTTGGCCTGTTTTGAGGCTATTTTGGGTCTGTTTTGGGGCTCTGACCCTGTGTCCCATTGGAGAAGCAGGACAAGGTGGCCTTGGGGTTGTTTTTGGGGTGTTTTGGGTCTGTTTTGGGTCTGTTTTGGGGCTCTGAGCCTGTATCTCATAGGAGAAGCAGGACAAGGTGGTTTTGGGGTGTTTTGGGGCTCTTTTGGGGGTTTATGACTGTTTTTGTCCTGTTTTGGGTCTGTTTGGAAGCTCTGACCCTGTATCCCATAGGAGAAGCAGGTCAAGGTGGTTTTGGGGTGTTTTGGGGTCTTTTTGGGGTTTGCTTTGGCTTGTTTTGGCCTTGTTTTCATCTGTTTTTGACCTCTTTTGGGGCTATTTTGGGTCTGTTTTGGGGCTCTGACCCTGTGTCCCTTAGGAGAAGGAGGACACGGTGGTTTTGGGGTGGTTTGGCATGTTTTGGGGTTTGCTTTGGGTGTTTTGGTCTGGATTTCGCCTGGTTTTGGTCTGTTTTGGGGCTCTTTTGGGCCTCTTAACCTATATCACGTAGGAGAAGCAGGACAAGGTGGTTTTGGGGTGTTTTGGGTTGTTTTTGTCCTGTTTTAGGGCTGTTTTGGGGCTCTGACTCTGTGTCCCATTGGAGAAGCAGGACAAGGTTGCCTTGGGGTGGTTTTTGGGGTGTTTTGGATCTGTTTTGGGTCTGTTTTGGGGCTCTGAGCCTGTATCCCACAGGAGAAACAGTTCAAGGTGGTTTTGGGTTGTTTTTTTCCTGTTTTGGGGCTCTGACCTGTGTCCCATGAGAAGCAGGACAAGGTTATTTTGGGGTGGTTTTGGCTTGTTTTGGGGGTTGTTTTGGGTGTTTTGGCCTGCTTTTGGCTTGTTTTTGTCCTGTTTTGGGGCTCTGACCCTGTATCCCATAGGAGAAGCAGAACAAGGTTTTTTTGGGGGTGGTTTTGGGGCTGTTTTGGATGTTTTGGGGTGGTTTTGGCCTGTTTTGGGGCTGTTTTGGGGTCTGACCCTGTATCCCAGAGGAGAACCCTCACAAGTTGGTTTTGGGGTGGTTTGGGGGTCGTTTGGTGGTGTTTTGTGGCTGATTTTGCTGGTTTTGTCCTGTTTTGGGTCTGTTTTGCGGCTCTGACCCTGTATCCCATAAGAGAAGCAGGACAAGGTGGTTTTGGGGTTGGCTTGGGCTGTTTTAGGGGTGGTTTTGGGTGTTTTGGTGTGTTTTTTTCCTCTTTTTGGCCTGTTTTGGGTCTGTTTTGGGGCTCTGAGCCTGTATCCCACAGCAGAAGCAGGACAAGGTGTTTTTTTGGTGTTTTTAGGGTGGTTTGGGGGTGGTTTTAAGTAGGTTTTGGTTGTTTTTGTACTTTTTTGAGCCTGTTTTGGGGTTCAGAACTTGTATCCCACAGGAGAAACAGGACAAGGTGGTTTTGGGGTAGTTTTGGGGTGGTTTTGTCCAGTTTTGGGGCTCTGACCTGTGTCCCATAGGAGAAGCAGGACAAGGTGATTTTGGGGTGGTTTTGGCCTATTTTGGGGGTTGTTTGGGGTGTTTTGGCCTGCTTTTCTCCTGTTTTTGTCACTTGGAGGTGATTTGGCCCTTGCCACGGAGCTTTGTAGCTCGAGAGATTTGCACGTGTTGGATCTGTGCAAAAGTAAGGAACTTCTTCCTTCTGTCCAATCTCAACTTCCCCTGTTTAAGTTTTAAGCCGTTACCCCTTGTCCTATCACTGCAGTCCCTAGTGAAGAGTCCCCCTCCAGCATCCTTGGAGGCCCCCTAGAGACTGGAGGCCCCCTTGTAGACTGGAAAGACAGCTCAATGTAGACTTGTTTCCAGGGAATGAAATGGCTTTGTTAACCTTTGTATTTCTAAACTGCAGGCATGAGTAATAGTGATGGTAATACCCTAATTTTCTGTTGCTGGGCTGGGAAGCAATCAAATGGGCATATTCTCTGGACACAGTTTTGAGGTTAATGTTCTTGGTTTCCCAAAGGAAAATGTAATGATGCTGAGAGTCACATTTGCAATGTAAAGAAAAAGGGGTGTGTGTGTGAGAGAGACAGAAAGCAAGACTGAGATGGGGTTTACAGGAGACAATACATGGTCAAGAAGTTTGTTTCCTTCTGTGTGCATTTGCCAGGGGGATGTTTCCTCATCCCCTTTGGCACTCTCCCCTGAAAAGGAGTTCAATGGCCCTGGGAGTGCCCATCACCTCCTTTGTGAGCCTGTGAGGGCTGTGGAAGACCAAACAATGCTGACACTGGATGAAGAAACTTGTGGTGAAGTCCTATTTGAAATGAGGCAGTGAGTGTTAAGATACAAGGTGCTTAAGGTATAAGGCTTACAGAAAAAGGGTTGTCTGCAATTTTGAGTTGCAGGCAGACTTCTTGGAGTCCCCAAGAATTGTTAGCTGTATTTTAAGCTACCTGCATGGGGCTGGGGTACTTAACGGTCAGATTTAAAACCAACTAAAATTGATACAGGGGTTTAGAGCTCTCCAGAAACTTCCTGGAACTTTTAAGGTGTGAAAGATTCCTGTAGGAGCACTGTGCTTTCATCTGCAGCAGCTCATTTGGCTGGGCTGGGCTGGGCTTTGACCTCTGCTGCTGTGGCTGGGAAGAAAAACTTCCTTAAATGTGGATTTGTCACAGGGACACTTGTCCCTTTCCTTCAAATCTTTCTTCTCTAAATCTTGTCCATTGAAAAGGGTTATAATTCATAAATAACATTACAAGAGCTCCTGAGGCTTGCCTTTTCTGGGTAGGACTTGGGAGTCCCTGCTAAATAAGGGCGGAAGAAAGCAAAGTCCCTTTAAAGGTAAGCTCAGGCTGGAGCTTGTGTTTGGCTGCACTGGTGTTCTGTGGGACAAGCCCCGCAGGCTGGGCCTGCAGCTGCAGCAGCTCTCCAGGTTCTTGCTTGCAGTGGTCAGTGCAGTTTGTAGGTGGCTCTCAAGTGCCAGCACATGCTCACCTTGTCCAGTGTCCCCCTGCTCTGTGTGAAGAGCAGCTTTGGAGAGTGGGAGCTGCTTTTTCTTTCCTGTTACAAGGTGAGCCACAGTTTTGCTTCCTTTGCTGATACTTGTGTTGCCAAAGCAGGCCCAGTCTTCACCTGTCCTTGTTTGTGTGTCAGAGGTGCTCTTCTGACGTCCCTCTCTTGCTGTTGGGTTGCAGAGGCTTGGCATGAGATGGGGACTGCATTTTGGTAGGTGCTGTGGATGTGCAGGTGAGATGCAATCTTTCCAAAAAGCTCTCTCAACAGAAGAGAGTGGCACTAAGAGAACAGAAGTAGCATTCTCTCAGCTCTACAGAAAGAGCTGGATGCTATAACATGTCATGAAACTGTTTCTGTGTTGCATGGAGTGCTAACATGTGTTCCCAACCATCTGGATTTTTTTCAATGTAATTGTGAAAACCATTTTCTTGTAATAATGCAGTGAAGCTTTTGCCCAAGGAAATGATGTTCCTCTTTGCCACTGGCAGAGCCTTTGCCAGTGTGTGGTGGCAGCGTGGGGCTGGATCTGTGCTCCCTGTGTAGGGCTCAGTGTGCCCCAGCTCAGTTGGGCTGGTCCCTGTGAGCCATCAGCAGTGGCCAAACAAGGATGGGTTGGTAGGTTTTAAAGGAAGAGAACTGTTATGTCTCATCTGCTGTGAACAAACATGCAGCAGAAGCCTAGGTGTGAAGCACAAGGCTTTGGTGGCAAAGCAGTTGGTGTGGTTGTGTGCATGGAACTGGGCTGTGTCCCCCTTCAGAGGGTGAAGTGCGGAATTCCTCCATCCTTTCTGGCCTGTGCTTTTGGCAAGTGGGGCTTTGGGTCGCTGCTTAAATCCCATTTACCTGGATTTTAGTTGTGATTACCCTAGCAGGGAAGAAAGCAGTAAAAGTGTGACTGTATGGCCCAATGTTCAGCTGTGAGGGAGTGCCTTTTGGGCGGAGACAGGCACATTGTTAGTTCTCTTTTGTTTCCTTTGGGAATCAATCTGTATGGTGTGTGGAAGGAAGTTCCCCAAATCAAACCAACCTTGGCAGAACTGTGCAGCAGATGGAGTTGTGGTTTAATGAGCTGCTGTAAAGCTTTCCCTCCAGCCCAGCAGGGATGTTCTAGCTAGGGGAAGCAACCTTCAAGCCCTGGAGCCCTGCAGATGTATTTTTAGAGTTGTGATGTGGGAATTGTTTTATCCATGAGGATTCTGGCTGATGTTGAACTACAGGAAAATGGGATGTTGGTAGGATCATTTAGCCACTTGTATTTCCCAGATGTGCAGCACCCTGGCAGAGTGAGGTGGTTCGATAGCAGCCCAAGTCTTCCCTTATTACGTGTCTGCATGAATTTGGGTTTTCAAATGCTGTTGTGTATGTTCAAAACCCTCAGCACTGACTTTTGACAGGAAAGAAAGTGCAGGATTCCCCCTGTGGAGGCTGAGCTGCAGGTCTGCTTGAATAGCATCCTTCCTTTGGCTGGCAGCTAGTACCTGCTGCCTCAGCATAACGTGAGGGACCTTCTGTTACTCTGCCGCGTGGGGATGGATGTGTGGATGGAGACTTCCTTCCAGCTGGTTCTGGCATAGTCACAGAGGTTTCTGTTCCAGGAGTAAAAGCCTGGCTTCCGAGAGAGCTTCTCAGGGGCTTTCCCCATTTCAGGGACACTTGCTGAAAATACATGCCATGAGATTTGCTCTTGATCAGGACGCTTCCTCTGGCAGTGCTGAGGGGTAAGGGATTGCCAAGATGGCCATCTCTCAGCTGTCAGGCTTCAACCGCTGTCTGCTTTTTGCTTCAGGCTTTTGTGCTGGTTCTGTTAGTCCTGGCTCCAGCCCTTGCTTATTGTTTTCTTAAAGTGTGTGCCTTTCATGGCCTAAAAGGCCCTGGAACTTTTTGCTGGATGGGGCCACGAGAAGGCGAGGGTTTCCCTCCTGTTTGGTGTTCCTGCAGGCCGTTACCCAAGGCCCCTCTCCAGGTTTCCTGTAGCCCCTTTAGGCACTGGAGCTGCTCTAAGGTCTCCCCTTGAGGAGCCTTCTCTTGTGCAGGTGGAACCAGCCCAGCTCTCTCAGCCTGGCTCCAGAGCAGAGCTGCTCCAGCCCTCGCATCATCTCCATTTCCTCCTCTGGACTCGCTCCAGCAGCTCCACGTCCCTCTTGTGCTGTTGCCCCAGAGCTGGATCAGGCCTGCAGGGGGGTCTCCCCAGAACACAGCAGAGGGGGAGAATCCCCTCCCTGAGCTGCTGCTCATGCTCTGAGGTTGCAGCCCAGCACAGGGAGGGGATCTGGGCTCAAGCGCCCACTGAAGCCAGGGCATGGGGAGCTTCTCATAGACCAACACCCCCAAGTGCTTCTTCTCAGGGCTACTTTCAATCCATTCAACCCCAGTCCAGAGGAGTCCATGGAGATGTTCTGGGGGCTGGAGCACCTGGTGGGAGCTGCCTCTGCCTGTGGGAGGGGCTTGGATCTGGATGGGTTTTGAGGTCCCTTCAACCCAAACCACTCTGTGATTCCATGGTTAATATTTTACTGCTGAAGCATCTTGCTGATAAATCACATCTCAAGAAACGAGCTTTTAAACCCAACAAATGACAGGTACTTTATAGCGCTGCCTTTGAGGGAAGTTCTGCCGTGTTATAGAAAGCAATGAAATCCTGCCTAAAAATTCAGCAGAGTGAAAGGAAGTAGAAGATGGAAACAGCTTGGACCATGTTGTGTTACTGGTCATTAGAAAACACCTTCCTGAACAGCCTCCCTGAAAGTGTGAGCCAGAGTTTTATTCAAGATGAGTCGGGAAGGTAATAACCTCTGTCCCTAAATGGTCTACTCTCCTACTTCCTTTTCAAGTGCTTACGAGGAACTGTTTTGCCCTTGAACCTCTGAGTCTCTTGGTTTGTGTTGTTTTGGTTTTTTGGTTGGTTGGATGGTTTTTCTCTTTCTTTTTTTCTTCTGGGGCTCCTTTATTTCTGAAATTTTGCTCAGATCCACAAGAAATCTGTGGTTTCCTTCGTCACGGCCACAGTTGGTGGGTGGACTCAAACTGGAAGTGTTTGTATGAACTTCTTGATGTCTTTGGCATGAAGGAGGCTTGGATGGGCGATAGCCCATTTGTGAAAAGAAAAGGTGCTCAGTTGATTTTGGGTGGTTGTTTATTCATATCTCCTTTAATATTTCAAAACCAGCCATAAGAAGCTGACAGATTACAAGCTTTATGAAATATCAAAGTAATTATTTAGACTTTCATGCTTCTTTGTGCAGATGTGAAAGAATAAATACCCATAAAGTCTCAGAAGTGACACTTATCCTGGGCTGAGTCGTGGTAGCGATGTGGTTTTCTCCCCTGACCTGTCCCAGATAACTGGAACTATAGATGCTTGTCACTCCAGGCAATGTATTGTTCCCTCTGGTTTGTGCTCTGTGGAGAGATGAGGTTATTGTGCAGCCATGAAACTCTTGGGCTTCAACCTTTGGGGTCCCACTCAACCTCACATGAGATTCAAACAGCTTGTTTCTTAACATGCCCTGGAGAATGTTACTAAATCACAGAATCACACAGTGCTTTGGGTTAGAAGGGACTTTAAAGCTCACCTAGTTCCACCCCACCTACCTTCCACTAGCCCAGGCTGCTTGAAGCCGGTTGCTGTGTTAGTAAAACAAATCCACCTGGTTCCTGGTGTGGTGTTTTATTTATTTATTTAAGTATATTTTCTGTCTTAAATCTAAAACTGAAAGGTCAGAGTCCGATGGGAAGAGGGGTAAAAAGCAGAATTACAGGAATGCAAGAGTTAACGTGTGGACACTTGTGTCAGTTTTAAGCTCAGCAGGTCTGTGGCTGAACTGTGCCACAGTGTTTAAACTGTGATGCTTGGATCTAAATGGCTGTAATTCCTTGTCTTGAAACGGAGAGAATGTGAGGTCGAGGAAGGAGGTGTTGGAATGAGCTTGACTCAAGAGAACGCTGGGAGGAAGGAGGAGGGTGGGAAGTGAGAGATGATAACCCCAGCAAGCCAAGTGAGAGACGGTGTTCTTTGTTAGAGGTACTGCTGTGGACCCTCAGTCATGGCAGGCTCTGAGCAGGGGCAGGACAGGGCTTAGGCAGGGGCCGTTGGTACCTGCTCATTTCAGGGAGGAACCTGCAGCTGGGTAATACACCCGAGTGTGATGCACTCTGAGTGTGGTGAGTGTATCAGAGTTCAAAGGGTTTAATGTAGCTGCTAAGCAGCTTGGGAGAGAAGATGATAGTCCCACATGCCCTTAGCTCCTTTAGTTTAATTTACTTCTTAGGATGAGAATGTGTTGAATTTGTCTTGCTTGCTAAATCAATAGAATCTCTCCTGATGCTGCTGAGACCACAGTTCTGCTATTGCACTGGAGGCACCCTGCTTCAGAGCTGGTCTCTGATTGTCTAACTGTGTCCTGTGTGAGTCCAGCAGCTGTGGGATCCCAACACCTTTGCTCCCCAAGATTGGTCTGAGCTTTTGTCAATGACTGGTGATGTGTTTGCCCACGGTCATTGTTTTTTTTTGCACTGGCATTAGTACAGCTGTAAAATAAAGAGCCATTCATTACATTCGTAGTGCGAAGGAGCCAAGTGAAGGCTTGGCAAGGAGTGGCAGTGACTTTTGTCTCCTCTTTGTGTGCATCATGGTGCTGCTGGGACCAGTGGAGAGGTTATAGGGGACTGGTTCAAAACATCTTTTCAGTTTCAACTCTGAAGGCTGCAATGTGGCAGGGAGCCTGCAGTGTGCTGCAGAGCAGCCGCAGCACTGTGACAACCTTAGATTTCTTGTTTATTCATTTATTTAGTTACTAGTGTCTGTGTTTGATCCAGAAGTCTCATTGTTCTGCCTGCCTGCAGGCGGTTGAGGGGACTGGTGGTTCTGGCAGGCGTGGAGTGGGCTGCTGGAGACAGGGCTGTCTAGAAGTGGGCAGTGGGGAGGGAAGCGTTCTTGTCTGCAGCAAGTCCCCTGCTGCTTAGGTTGGAGGGGCTGCTTCTCTCACTCCTTCCATCTTCCACTGATGATGTGGGAAGGAATGGGAAGATTCCGTTCATAAACAATTGGCTTCGAGACTGGTGCTACAGGCAGGGCTTTGGATTCTTTGATAACGGCTGGTTTTATAGGGCACCAGTCTGGACAATGGCGTGTGGGAAAGGTTTGTCTCACAGAGGCAAAAGGATGCTGGGGCACGAATTAGCAGGGCTCATTTGGAGAGCTTTAAACTAGATTCGAAGGGGGATGGGGTTGTAGCTGGGCTTGCCCCAGTGGGGCAGCGCTCCAGAACAGATGAAGACTGGGAGGCCTCCTATAATCCTCGGGTGAAATCGGTGTGCTCAGCTCGCTCCCTGGAATGTCTGTACACCAATGCGCGCAGCATGGGAAATAAGCAGGAGGAGTTGGAAACCTGTGTTAAGTCAGGAGACTATGATCTGGTGGCAATTACAGAGACGTGGTGGCACAGCTCACATGACTGGAATATAGTCATGGAGGGCTATGTCCTTTTCAGGAAAGACAGGCCAGCCAGGAGGGGTGGTGGGGTTGCTCTTTATGTGCGAGAGCAGCCACAATGCACCGAGTTCTGTCCAGGGACAGATGACGAGCGAGTTGAGAGTCTGTGGGTGAGAATTAAGGGGCGGGCTGGCAGGGGGGATACTGTTGTAGGTGTCTGTTACAGACCACCAGATCAGGGTGAGGAAGTTGACGAGGCCTTCTACAGGCAGCTGAGAGCGGCCTCACAGTCACAGGCCGTGGTCGTCGTGGGGGATTTTAACTTCCCTGATGTTTGCTGGAAGGACCACTCGGCAACCCAGCCGCAGTCCAGGAGGTTCCTCCAGTGTATGGATGATAACTTCCTCCTGCAAATGGTGGATGAGCCAACCAGGAGAGGAGCGCTGCTGGATCTCATCCTCACTAACAAGGAGGGTCTGGTCGAAGCAGTAAGGGTTGAGGGCTGCTGTCCTGGGTTCAGCAGTAGCAGTCATGTTTCTCCTTCGTGGTAGCTGATGCAGTGCTGTGTTTTGACTTCCAGCCTGGGAACAATGTTGGTGAAGCCGATGTTTTCGGTTGTTGCTAAGTGATGTTTACCCTGACCAAGGACTTTGTGAGGCTCATGCTCTGCCAGGGAGGAGGGGAAGCCGGGAGGAAGCAGACGGGGCACCTGACCCAGGCTAGCCAGGGAGGTATTCCATACCACAGCACCAAAACAGACCCAAACCAGGCCAAAAACAGACCCAAACCACCTCAAAACCAGCCCAAAACCAACCTGTCCTGCTTCTGCTATGGGATACAGGGTCAGAGGCTCCAAATAGCCCCAAACTGGACAAAACCAACCCAACACAACCCCAAAACAGCCCACAACACCTCAAAACCACCTTCTTCTGCTTCTACTATGGGGTACAGGGTCAGAGCCCAAAAACAGACTGAAAAAAAAAACCCAAAACAGAAGAAAACCACCCCAAAACCACGTTGTCCTGCTTCTCCTGTGGGATACAGGGTCACAGCCCTGAAACAGAACCAAAACAAGCCAAGTATGACCCAAATCACCCCAAAACCAGCTCCAAAACCCCCAAACCAACCCAAAACCACCTTGTCCTGCTTCTCCTGTGGGATACAGGGTCAGAGGCCTGAAACCGACCCAAAACAGGACAAAAACACTCCAAAAACCCCAAAACCAGCTCCAAAACCCCCAAACCAACCCAAAACCACCTTGTCCTGCTTCTTCTATAGGACACAGGGTCAGAGCCTCAAAACAGACCCAAAACAGAACAAAAACACCCCAAAACACCCCAAAAAGCAGGACAAAACCTCCTCCTTCTGCTATGAGATACAGTGTCAGGGCCCCAAAACAGACCTAAAACAGAACAAAAATGCCCCAAAACCATCTTCTCCTGCTTCTCCTATGAGATGCAGGGTCAGAGCCTCAAAAAAGACAAAAACATGACAAAAATTGGACAAAACCACCCCAAAACCACCTTGTCCTGCTTCTCCTGTGGGATACAGGGTCAGAGCCCTGAAACAGACCCAAAACAGGACAAAAACACTCCAAAAACCCCCAAACCAACCCAAAACCACCTTGTCCTGCTTCTTCTGTAGGACACAAGGTCAGAGCCTCAAAACAGACCCAAAACAGGCCAAAAACACCCCAAAACATCCCAAAAAGCAGGACAAAACGTCCTTGTCCTCCTTCTCCTATGAGATACAGTGTCAGGGCCCCAAAACAGACCTAAAACAGAACAAAAATGCCCCAAAACCATCTTTTCCTGCTTCTCCTATGAGATGCAGGGTCAGAGCCTCAAAAAAGACAAAAACATGACAAAAATAGGACAAAACCACCCCAAAACCAACTTGTCCTGCTTCTCCTATGGAACACAGGGTCAGAGCCCCAAAAAAGACACAAAACATGACAAAAATAGGACAAAACCACCCAAAAACTACCTTGTCCTGCTTCTCCTATGGAACACAGGGTCAGAGCCCCAAAAAAGACACAAAACATGACAAAGATAGGACAAAACCACCCCAAAACCTCCTTGTCCTGCTTCTCCTGTGGGATACAGGGTCAGAGCCCTGAAACAGACCCAAAACAGGACAAAAACACTCCAAAAACCCCAAAACCAGCTCCAAAACCCCCAAACCACCCCAAAACCACCTTGTCCTGCTTCTCCTATGGAACACAAAGTCAGAGCCTCAAAAAAGACACAAAACATGACAAAAATTGGACAAAACCACCCCAAAACTACCTTGTCCTGCTTCTCCTATGGCATACTGAGTCAGAGTCCCAAAACGCACCCAAAGAACCCCCAAAGCAGGACAAAACCACCCCAAGGCCACCTTGTCCTGCTTCTCCTGTGGGATACATGGTCAGAGGCCTGAAACAGACCCAAAACAGGCCAAGTACAACCCAAATCACCCCAAAACCAGCTCCAAAACCCCCAAACCACCCCAAAACCACCTTGTCCTGCTTCTCCTATGGCATACAGGGTCACAGCCCTGAAACAGACCCAAAACAGGCCAAGTATGTCCCAAATCACTCCAAAACCAGCTCCAAAACCCCCAAACCAACCCAAAACCACCTTGTCCTGCTTCTCCTATGGAACACAGGGTCAGAGCCCCAAAAAGACACAAAACATGACAAAGATAGGACAAAACCACCCCAAAACCTCCTTGTCCTGCTTCTCCTGTGGGATACAGGGTCAGAGCCCTGAAACAGACCCAAAACAGGACAAAAACACTCCAAAAACCCCAAAACCAGCTCCAAAACCCCAAACCACCCCCAAAACCAACTTGTCCTGCTTCTCCTATGGAACACAGGGTCAGAGCCCTGAAACAGACACAAAACATGACAAAAATAGGACAAAACCACCCAAAAACTACCTTGTCCTGCTTCTCCTGTGCGATACAGGGTCAGAGCCCTGAAACAGACCCCAAACAGGACAAAAACACTCCCAAAAACCCCCAAACCAACCCAAAACCACCTTGTCCTGTTCTTCTGTAGGACACAAGGTCAGAGCCTCAAAACAGACACAAAACAGGCCAAAAACACCCCAAAACATCCCAAAAAGCAGGACAAAACGTCCTTGTCCTCCTTCTGCTATGAGATACAGTGTCAGGGCCCAAAACAGACCTAAAACAGAACAAAAATGCCCCAAAACCATCTTTTCCTGCTTCTCCTATGAGATGCAGGGTCAGAGCCTCAAAAAAGACAAAAACAGACCTAAAACAGAACAAAAATGCCCCAAAACCAACTTGTCCTGCTTCTCCTATGGAACACAGGGTCAGAGCCCCAAAAAAGACACAAAACATGACAAAAATAGGACAAAACCACCCAAAAACTACCTTGTCCTGCTTCTCCTATGGAACACAGGGTCAGAGCCCCAAAAAAGACACAAAACATGACAAAGATAGGACAAAACCACCCCAAAACCTCCTTGTCCTGCTTCTCCTGTGGGATACAGGGTCAGAGCCCTGAAACAGACCCAAAACAGGACAAAAACACTCCAAAAACCCCAAAACCAGCTCCAAAACTCCCAAACCACCCCAAAACCACCTTGTCCCTGCTTCTCCTATGGAACACAAAGTCAGAGCCTCAAAAAAGACACAAAACATGACAAAAATTGGACAAAACCACCCCAAAACTACCTTGTCCTGCTTCTCCTATGGCATACTGAGTCAGAGTCCCAAAACGCACCCAAAGAACCCCAAAGCAGGACAAAACCACCCCAAGGCCACCTTGTCCTGCTTCTCCTGTGGGATACAAAAAAGACGTAAAACATGACAAAGATAGGACAAAAAAGCCCCAAAACCTCCTTGTCCTGCTTCTCGTGTGGGATACAGTGTCAGAGCCCTGAAACAGACCCAAAACAGGACAAAAACACTCCAGAAACCCCCAAACCAGCTCCAAAACCCCCAAACCAACCCAAAACCACCTTGTCCTGCTTCTTCTGTAGGACACAAGGTCAGAGCCTCAAAACAGACCCAAAACAGGCCAAAACCACCCCAAAACATCCCAAAAAGCAGGACAAAACATCCTTGTCTTCCTTCTGCTATGAGATACAGTGTCAGGGCCCCAAAACAGACCTAAAACAGAACAAAAATGCCCCAAAACCATCTTCTCCTGCTTCTCCTATGAGATACAGGGTCAGAGCGTCAAAAAGGACAAAAACATGACAAAAATAGAACAAAACCACCCCAAAACCAACTGTCCTGCTTCTCCTGTGGGATACAGGGTCAGAGCCTGAAACAGACCCAAAACAGGACAAAAACACTCCAAAAACCCCAAAACCAGCTCCAAAACCCCCAAACCACCCCAAAACCACCTTGTCCTGCTTCTCCAATGGAACACAAAGTCAGAGCCTCAAAAAAGACACAAAACATGACAAAAATTGGACAAAACCACCCCAAAACTACCTTGTCCTGCTTCTCCTATGGCATACTGAGTCAGAGTCCCAAAACGCACTCAAAGAACCCCCAAAGCAGGACAAAACCACCCCAAGGCCACCTTGTCCTGCTTCTCCTGTGGGATACATGGTCAGAGGCCTGAAACAGACCCAAAACAGGCCAAGTACAACCCAAATCACCCCAAAACCAGCTCCAAACCCCCAAACCACCCCAAAACCACCTTGTCCTGCTTCTCCTATGGCATACAGGGTCACAGCCCTGAAACAGACCCAAAACCAGGCCAAAAACACCCCAAAACATCCCAAAAAGCAGGACAAAACGTCCTTGTCTTCCTTCTGCTATGAGATACAGTGTCAGGGCCCCAAAACAGACCTAAAACAGAACAAAAATGCCCCAAAACCATCTTCTCCTGCTTCTCCTATGAGATACAGGGTCAGAGCCTCAAAAAAGACAAAAACATGACAAAAATAGAACAAAACCACCCCAAAACCAACTTGTCCTGCTTCTCCTATGGAACACAGGGTCAGAGCCCCCAAAAAAGACACAAAACATGACAAAAATAGGACAAAACCCACCCAAAAACTACCTTGTCCTGCTTCTCCTATGGAACACAGGGTCAGAGCCCCAAAAAAGACGCAAAACATGACAAAAATAGGACAAAACCACCCAAAAACTACCTTGTCCTGCTTCTCCTATGGAACACAGGGTCAGAGCCCCAAAAAAGACACAAAACATGACAAAGATAGGACAAAACCACCCCAAAACCTCCTTGTCCTGCTTCTCCTGTGGGATACAGGGTCAGAGCCCTGAAACAGACCCAAAACAGGACAAAAACACTCCAAAAACCCCAAAAACAACCCAAAACCACCTTGTCCTCCTTCTTCTATAGGACACAAGGTCAGAGCCTCAAAACAGACCCCAAAACAGGCCAAAAACACCCCAAAACACCCCAAAAAGCAGGACAAAACCACCTTGTCCTCCTTCTGCTATGAGATACAGTGTCAGGGCCGCAAAACAGACCTAAAACAGAACAAAAATGCCCCAAAACCATCTTTTCCTGCTTCTCCTATGAGATGCAGGGTCAGAGCCTCAAAAAAGACAAAAACATGACAAAAATAGAACAAAACCACCCCAAAACCAACTTGTCCTGCTTCTCCTATGGAACACAGGGTCAGAGCCTCAAAAAAGACACAAAACATGACAAAAATTGGACAAAACCACCCCAAAACCACCTTGTCCTGCTTCTCCTGTGGGATACAGGGTCAGAGCCCTGAAACAGACCCAAAACAGGACAAAAACACTCCAAAAACCCCAAAAACAACCCAAAACCACCTTGTCCTGCTTCTTCTATAGGACACAAGGTCAGAGCCTCAAAACAGACCCAAAACAGGCCAAAAACACCCCAAAACACCCCAAAAAGCAGGACAAAACCACCTTGTCCTCCGACTGCTATGAGATACAGTGTCAGGGCTCCGAAACAGACCCAAAACAGAACAAAAAGCCCCAAAACCTCCTTGGCCTGCTTCTCGTGTGGGATACAGGGTCAGAGGCCTGAAACAGACCCAAAACAGGACAAAAACACTCCAGAAACCCCAAAACCAGCTCCAAAACCCCCAAACCAACCCAAAACCACCTTGTCCTGCTTCTTCTGTAGGACACAGGGTCAGAGCCTCAAAACAGACCCAAAACAGGCCAAAAACACCCCAAAACACCCCAAAAAGCAGGACAAAACGTCCTTGTCCTCCTTCTGCTATGAGATACAGTGTCAGGGCCGCAAAACAGACCTAAAACAGAACAAAAATGCCCCAAAACCATCTTTTCCTGCTTCTCCTATGAGATGCAGGGTCAGAGCCTCAAAAAAGACAAAAACATGACAAAATAGGACAAAACCACCCCAAAACCAACTTGTCCTGCTTCTCCTATGGAACACAGGGTCAGAGCCCCAAAAAAGACACAAAACATGACCAAAATAGGACAAAACCACCCAAAAACTACCTTGTCCTGCTTCTCCTATGGAACACAGGGTCAGAGCCCCAAAAAAGACACAAAACATGACAAAGATAGGACAAAACCACCCCAAAACCTCCTTGTCCTGCTTCTCCTGTGGGATACAGGGTCAGAGCCCTGAAACAGACCCAAAACAGGACAAAAACACTCCAAAAACCCCAAAACCAGCTCCAAAACCCCCAAACCACCCCAAAACCACCTTGTCCTGCTTCTCCTATGGAACACAGGGTCAGAGCCCCAAAAAAGACACAAAACATGACAAAAATTGGACAAAACCACCCCAAAACTACCTTGTCCTGCTTCTCCTATGGCATACTGAGTCAGAGTCCCAAAACGCACCCAAAGAACCCCAAAGCAGGACAAAACCACCCCAAGGCCACCTTGTCCTGCTTCTCCTGTGGGATACATGGTCAGAGGCCTGAAACAGACCCAAAACAGGCCAAGTACAACCCAAATCACCCCAAAACCAGCTCCAAAACCCCCAAACCACCCCAAAACCACCTTGTCCTGCTTCTCCTATGGCATACAGGGTCACAGCCCTGAAACAGACCCAAAACAGGCCAAGTATGTCCCAAATCACTCCAAAACCAGCTCCAAAACCCCCAAACCACCCCAAAACCAACTTGTCCTGCTTCTCCTATGGAACACAGGGTCAGAGCCCCAAAAAAGACATAAAACATGACAAAGATAGGACAAAACCACCCCAAAACCTCCTTGTCCTGCTTCTCCTGTGGGATACAGGGTCAGAGCCCTGAAACAGACCCAAAACAGGACAAAAACACTCCAAAAACCCCCAAACCACCCCAAAACCAACTTGTCCTGCTTCTTCTATAGGACACAAGGTCAGAGCCTCAAAACAGACCCAAAACAGGCCAAAAACACCCCAAAACACCCCAAAAAGCAGGACAAAACCACCTTGTCCTCCTTCTGCTATGAGATACAGTGTCAGGGCCCCAAAACAGACCTAAAACAGAACAAAAAAGCCCCCAAAACCTCCTTGTCCTGCTTCTCGTGTGGGATACAGGGTCAGAGCCCTGAAACAGACCCAAAACAGGACAAAAACACTCCAGAAACCCCCAAACCAGCTCCAAAACCCCCAAACCAACCCAAAACCACCTTGTCCTGCTTCTTCTGTAGGACACAAGGTCAGAGCCTCAAAACAGACCCAAAACAGGCCAAAAACACCCCAAAACATCCCAAAAAGCAGGACAAAACGTCCTTGTGTTCCTTCTGCTATGAGATACAGTGTCAGGGCCCCAAAACAGACCTAAAACAGAACAAAAATGCCCCAAAACCATCTTCTCCTGCTTCTCCTATGAGATACAGGGTCAGAGCGTCAAAAAAGACAAAAACATGACAAAAATAGAACAAAACCACCCCAAAACCAACTTGTCCTGCTTCTCCTATGGAACACAGGGTCAGAGCCCCAAAAAAGACACAAAACATGACAAAAATAGGACAAAACCACCCAAAAACTACCTTGTCCTGCTTCTCCTATGGAAAACAGGGTCAGAGCCCCAAAAAAGACACAAAACATGACAAAAATAGGACAAAACCACCCAAAACTACCTTGTCCTGCTTCTCCTATGGAACACAGGGTCAGAGCCCCAAAAAAGACACAAAACATGACAAAGATAGGACAAAACCACCCCCAAAACCTCCTTGTCCTGCTTCTCCTGTGGGATACAGGTTCAGAGCCCTGAAACAGACCCAAAACAGGGCAAAAACACTCCAAAAACCCCAAAACCAGCTCCAAAACCCCCAAACCACCCCAAAACCAACTTGTCCTGCTTCTCCTATGGAACACAGGGTCAGAGCCCCAAAAAAGACACAAAACATGACAAAAATAGGACAAAACCACCCAAAAACTACCTTGTCCTGCTTCTCCTGTGGGATACAGGGTCAGAGCCCTGAAACAGACCCAAAACAGGACAAAAACACTCCAAAAACCCCAAAACCAGCTCCAAAACCCCCAAACCACCCCAAAACCACCTTGTCCTGCTTCCTCCTATGGAACACAAAGTCAGAGCCTCAAAAAAGACACAAAACATGATTAAAAATTGGACAAAACCACCCCAAAACTACCTTGTCCTGCTTCTCCTATGGCATACTGAGTCAGAGTCCCAAAACGCACCCAAAGAACCCCCAAAGCAGGACAAAACCACCCCCAAGGCCACCTTGTCCTGCTTCTCCTGTGGGATACATGGTCAGAGGCCTGAAACAGACCCAAAACAGGCCAAGTACAACCCAAATCACCCCAAAACCAGCTCCAAAACCCCCAAACCACCCCAAAACCACCTTGTCCTGCTTCTCCTATGGCATACAGGGTCACAGCCCTGAAACAGACCCAAAACAGGCCAAGTATGTCCCAAATCACTCCAAAACCAGCTCCAAAACCCCCAAACCAACCCAAAACCACCTTGTCCTGCTTCTCCTATGGAACACAGGGTCAGAGCCCCAAAAAAGACATAAAACATGACAAAGATAGGACAAAACCACCCCAAAACCTCCTTGTCCTGCTTCTCCTGTGGGATACAGGGTCAGAGCCCTGAAAACAGACCCAAAACAGGACAAAAACACTCCAAAAAACCCCCAAACCACCCCAAAACCAACTTGTCCCTGCTTCTTCTATAGGACACAAGGTCAGAGCCTCAAAACAGACCCAAAACAGGCCAAAAACACCCCAAAACACCCCAAAAAGCAGGACAAAACCACCTTGTCCTCCTTCTGCTATGAGATACAGTGTCAGGGCCCCAAAACAGACCTAAAACAGAACAAAAAAGCCCAAAACCTCCTTGTCCTGCTTCTCGTGTGGGATACAGGGTCAGAGCCCTGAAACAGACCCAAAACAGGACAAAAACACTCCAGAAACCCCCAAACCCAGCTCCAAAACCCCCAAACCAACCCAAAACCACCTTGTCCTGCTTCTTCTGTAGGACACAAGGTCAGAGCCTCAAAACAGACCCAAAACAGGCCAAAAACACCCCAAAACATCCCAAAAAGCAGGACAAAACGTCCTTGTGTTCCTTCTGCTATGAGATACAGTGTCAGGGCCCCAAAACAGACCTAAAACAGAACAAAAATGCCCCAAAACCATCTTCTCCTGCTTCTCCTATGAGATACAGGGTCAGAGCGTCAAAAAAGACAAAAACATGACAAAAATAGAACAAAACCACCCCAAAACCAACTTGTCCTGCTTCTCCTATGGAACACAGGGTCAGAGCCCCAAAAAAGACACAAAACATGACAAAAATAGGACAAAACCACCCAAAAACTACCTTGTCCTGCTTCTCCTATGGAAAACAGGGTCAGAGCCCTGAAAAGACACAAAACATGACAAAAATAGGACAAAACCACCCAAAAACTACCTTGTCCTGCTTCTCCTATGGAACACAGGGTCAGAGCCCCAAAAAAGACACAAAACATGACAAAGATAGGACAAAACCACCCCAAAACCTCCTTGTCCTGCTTCTCCTGTGGGATACAGGTTCAGAGCCCTGAAACAGACCCAAAACAGGGCAAAAACACTCCAAAAACCCCAAAACCAGCTCCAAAACCCCCAAACCACCCCAAAACCAACTTGTCCTGCTTCTCCTATGGAACACAGGGTCAGAGCCCCAAAAAAGACACAAAACATGACAAAAATAGGACAAAACCACCCAAAAACTACCTTGTCCTGCTTCTCCTGTGGGATACAGGGTCAGAGCCCTGAAACAGACCCAAAACAGGACAAAAACACTCCAAAAACCCCAAAACCAGCTCCAAAACCCCCAAACCACCCCAAAACCACCTTGTCCTGCTTCTCCTATGGAACACAAAGTCAGAGCCTCAAAAAAGACACAAAACATGACAAAAATTGGACAAAACCACCCCAAAACTACCTTGTCCTGCTTCTCCTATGGCATACTGAGTCAGAGTCCCAAAACGCACCCAAAGAACCCCCAAAGCAGGACAAAACCACCCCAAGGCCACCTTGTCCTGCTTCTCCTGTGGGATACATGGTCAGAGGCCTGAAACAGACCCAAAACAGGCCAAGTACAACCCAAATCACCCCAAAACCAGCTCCAAAACCCCCAAACCACCCCAAAACCACCTTGTCCTGCTTCTCCTATGGCATACAGGGTCACAGCCCTGAAACAGACCCAAAACAGGCCAAGTATGTCCCAAATCACTCCAAAACCAGCTCCAAAACCCCCAAACCAACCCAAAACCAACTTGTCCTGCTTCTCCTATGGAACACAGGGTCAGAGCCCCAAAAAAGACATAAAACATGACAAAGATAGGACAAAACCACCCCAAAACCTCCTTGTCCTGCTTCTCCTTGGGATACAGGGTCAGAGCCCTGAAACAGACCCAAAACAGGACAAAAACACTCCAAAAACCCCAAAACCAACCCAAAACCAACTTGTCCTGCTTCTTCTATAGGACACAAGGTCAGAGCCTCAAAACAGACCCAAAACAGGCCAAAAACACCCCAAAACACCCCAAAAAGCAGGACAAAACCACCTTGTCCTCCTTCTGCTATGAGATACAGTGTCAGGGCCCCAAAACAGACCTAAAACAGAACAAAAAGCCCCAAAACCTCCTTGTCCTGCTTCTCCTGTGGGATACAGGGTCAGAGGCCTGAAACAGACCCAAAACAGGACAAAAACACTCCAGAAACCCCAAAACCAGCTCCAAAACCCCCAAACCAACCCAAAACCACCTTGTCCTGCTTCTTCTGTAGGACACAAGGTCAGAGCCTCAAAACAGACCCAAAACAGGCCAAAAACACCCCAAAACATCCCAAAAAGCAGGACAAAACGTCCTTGTCTTCCTTCTGCTATGAGATACAGTGTGAGGGCCCCAAAACAGACCTAAAATAGAACAAAACCACCCCAAAACCAACTTGTCCTGCTTCTCCTATGGAACACAGGGTCAGAGCCCCAAAAAAGACACAAAACATGACAAAAATAGGACAAAACCACCCAAAAACTACCTTGTCCTGCTTCTCCTATGGAACACAGGGTCAGAGCCCCACAAAAAGACACAAAACATGACAAAAATAGGACAAAACCACCCAAAAACTACCTTGTCCTGCTTCTCCTATGGAACACAGGGTCAGAGCCCCAAAAAAGACACAAAACATGACAAAGATAGGACAAAACCACCCCAAAACCTCCTTGTCCTGCTTCTCCTGTGGGATACAGGTTCAGAGCCCTGAAACAGACCCAAAACAGGACAAAAACACTCCAAAAACCCCAAAACCAGCTCCAAAACCCCCAAACCACCCCAAAACCACCTTGTCCTGCTTCTCCTATGGAACACAGGGTCAGAGCCCCAAAAAAGACACAAAACATGACAAAAATAGGACAAAACCACCCAAAAACTACCTTGTCCTGCTTCTCCTGTGGGATACAGGGTCAGAGCCCTGAAACAGACCCAAAACAGGACAAAAACACTCCAAAAAACCCCAAAACCAGCTCCAAAACCCCCAAACCACCCCAAAACCACCTTGTCCTGCTTCTCCTATGGAACACAAAGTCAGAGCCTCAAAAAAGACACAAAACATGATAAAAATTGGACAAAACCACCCCAAAACTACCTTGTCCTGCTTCTCCTATGGCATACTGAGTCAGAGTCCCAAACGCACTCAAAGAACCCCCAAAGCAGGACAAAACCACCCCAAGGCCACCTTGTCCTGCTTCTCCTGTGGGATACATGGTCAGAGGCCTGAAACAGACCCAAAACAGGCCAAGTATGTCCCAAATCACTCCAAAACCAGCTCCAAAACCCCCAAACCACCCCAAAACACCTTGTCCTGCTTCTCCTATGGAACACAGGGTCAGAGCCCCAAAAAAGACATAAAACATGACAAAGATAGGACAAAACCACCCCAAAACCTCCTTGTCCTGCTTCTCCTGTGGGATACAGGGTCAGAGCCCTGAAACAGACCCAAAACAGGACAAAAACACTCCAAAAACCCCCAAACCACCCCAAAACCAACTTGTCCTGCTTCTTCTATAGGACACAAGGTCAGAGCCTCAAAACAGACCCAAAACAGGCCAAAAACACCCCAAAACACCCCCAAAAAGCAGGACAAAACCACCTTGTCCTCCTTCTGCTATGAGATACAGTGTCAGGGCCCCAAAACAGACCTAAAACAGAACAAAAAAGCCCCAAAACCTCCTTGTCTGCTTCTCGTGTGGGATACAGGGTCAGAGCCCTGAAACAGACCCAAAACAGGACAAAAACACTCCAGAAACCCCCAAACCAGCTCCAAAACCCCCAAACCAACCCAAAACCACCTTGTCCTGCTTCTTCTGTAGGACACAAGGTCAGAGCCTCAAAACAGACCCAAAACAGGCCAAAAACACCCAAAACATCCCAAAAAGCAGGAC